>NW_026909276.1:9430741-9730741 GCF_033115175.1 Lepus europaeus | reverse complement strand
CTGAAATAAATGAGTCTGTGGGCTGCTCACCTCTGGCCTGCTTTCACCCAACTCCCAGGGTCTGTGTGGTGACTCTGCATCTTTTACCCCCACCACACTCCTCCTCTCAGAAAGAATCCACAGCAACATCCAATTACTTTCTTTTTTCAGATTTATTGATTTATTGAAAGTCAGAATTACAGAGAGGGAAAGACAGAAAGACATACACACACAGAGAGAGAGAGAGAGAGAGAGAGAGAGAGAGAGTGAGAGAGAGAGAATCTTCCATATGTTGATTCACCCATCCAGATGATTTCAATGTCCAGGACTGTCCAGACCAAAACCAGGAGCCAGGACCTTCATTAGTGTTTCCACATAGAGGATAGGGGCCCAAACACTTGGGCCAGCTTCCACTGTTTTTTTTTCCAGATCATTATCAGGGAGCTGGATTGTAATTGAGACAGCCAAGACATGAGTCACCACCCAGTTTGGATGCCAGTTTGGATGCCAGTATCAGAGGCATCAGCTTTACCTGCTTTGCCACAATACACACCCCTCCACTCACTTTTACAATTTCCTAAGTTAGCTCCATCTTCATATCCTTCAATGAGGTTGTTTGATACATTCAAAATACATTATTGCTTCTTTCTTCACATTCTGTGTTCAGTTCCTGAACTCCCTGATGTTATTTATTTTTAATCTGCAGACTTTAAAGATCTATAGATTTGGAGAGACTCATAGTGTAATATCATCCTCCAGGATAGTTTCAACACTCTAACACTTCCCTGTGCTTCACATACACATCATTTTTTCTGCATATGTCACAAACACTAATTTGTTTCCCATAATTTTGGTTTTGCCCTTTCACATAGAAACACACATTTAAGGATTCCACCTGGATATCTGTGACATGATAACCATTTCCTTTATATTGTTGAATACAATTAAATTGTATGGGTGTCCTGGAGCATTGAAACAATCATAAAGAAAGGGAGATCCAGATTTTGGAATTTTGAAACAAAGTTTTAAGATCATCTTAAAGAAAAATAAAATTTATTAATACAAAATGGGCCAGTGCAAGGGAGGCACCCAAAAACTGTGGTTAGACAGGCTGTTTATACCATGGCATTGAATTGTGAACACTAGGAAAAAATTATTCATGGCTATGTCTAAAAATAAATCAGGCTCTTAAACAATTATTTTATCATTTGTGTTTTGAAAGCTATCTGTTACATTCTAATGGAGAAAAGTGTGTGACTCCTCCTTTTCAGGCTTTGCTCTTTGTCATGACGTTATTACACTGTCACTGTTGCTGCACAACCACTACCTGTGTTACCACAAGAAGATTAATTACAGAATATCAATGCAAAAAGATGGCCTCTAAAAATGTTCATTTCTGTGAAAAGGACATAATTTTAATAATAGTTTCCCTCTTCTAGAAAAATACCTGAGAATCACTTTTATGCTGTACTATGTGTCAAATGGAAAAAGTTGAATAGGGAGAAAACCAGTAGATTTGTCCTTTCATCTTCATCTACAGGCAAGGATCCAGTAAATGTATAATTATCCTTTGGAAATCGTAGTGGAATGAGAAGGCCATGCGAAGGTGGCCACTGGCAAGTGAGCATCAGTTACTCAGGAGTGGCTTTGAAACCCACCTGGCTTTGGAAACTGCCTGGCGACAGGCTGTGATTGGATGGCTCTGTAAACTGCCTGGTGACAGGCTATGATTGGATGGCTCTGGAAACTGCCTGGCGACAGGCTGTGATTGGACGGATTTGAAACTACCTGGCAACAGGCTGTGATTGGATGGCTTTGGAAACTGCCTGGCAACAGGCTGTGATTGGTTGGGACATAGACCACCCCTTGACCAGATTGGCTGGTCTTGGCTATATAAGCTGTTGTACCAACTGTAATAAACGAGTCTGTGGGCTGCTCGCCTCAAGCCTGCTTTCACCCGACTCCCGGAGTCTGTGTGTTGACTCCGCGCCTCTTGCCCCCACCACACTGCTCCTCTCAGAAATGAACATTGTTGAGAATTCAACGGCAACAGGAAATTATAAAGAAACGACCATCACTGACTTATGTGTAGCTTTTTACATTATGCATTTATATATTTAATAGATACATGTATACATGAATACTTTCTACATAGAGGCTCATTGTTTATATCTAAAACTTTTAAAGTAATTGAGGATTTAAAATGAAGTACAACAAAACGTGCTTTTGCTAATGTGAAAGGTATGATAACTTCTTAAACAGATCTGCCTTGAAGTAGCAGAAAATATCAAACATCAGTTTTCCATAACCCTTTTCTCTGTATAACAATTAGAAAAATATTGGCATAAATTTTAGATAACATTAAGTATAGAATATTAAATTTGAATATATGTTTCTTAGAACTGATTAATTTTTCTGAGCATGAAGCTATTTCTAACATATAAGGTTTTATTTTTAGTTAACATGTAGAAAATGTGCCCTTGTAAAACACTGAATTACATTAAATTTGTTATATGCAAGTTTTCACTAAGAACATTTTGAGTTTCTATAATGCTACAAAGCTAAGTGAAAGAGAGCTTAATCATTGGAGTACAGCACACAGTTCCTCACAGCATTTTGTACATAAGGTAAACATATGTAATGAAATGTATGGCTAGTGATATGAGTTGCTAACTAGCAACAGTGATGACTTTTTAATAGGTGTTCTATTTAGGATTGGCCATATTTGAAATTTAGAATTGTATTTTGTTTTGAGATTTGAACATTTTCTTTTCTATTCAATTGCAAATACACTTAGAAGATTATACATCTGTCAGTTATTTGAATTATAGGATGAATGTGTGTAATACCAAGTGGGGTGTTGCCGTTGATTTCTCAACAATGTAGCAGTGGGTTCATTTCTGAGAGGAGCAGCGTGGTGGGGGCAAGAGGTGTGGAATCACCACACAGACCCCGGGAGTCGGGTGAAAGCAGGCTTGAGGCGAGCAGCCCGCAGACTCATTTATTACGGTTGGTACAACAGCTTATATAACCAAGACCAGCCAATCTGGTCAAGGGGCGGTCTATGCCCCAACTAATCACAGTCTGTTGCCAGGCAGTTTCCAAAGCCATCCAATCACAGCCTGTTGCCAGGCAGTTTCCAAAGCCATCCAATCACAGCCTGTCACCAGGCAGTTACCAATCGATCCAATCACAGCCTGTCGGCAGGCGGGCTCCATTGCCAAGTGGGTTTCAAAGCCATTCCTGAGTAACTGATGCTCACTTGCCAGTGGCCACTTTGGCATGGCCTTCTCATTCCACTACATTTTCCCCTTTTCATTTATTTTTGAGCAACGGGAGGCATGATTCTTGGCCATACCATTGTTGACCCCGTTTCCATGTGGTCTCCGTATGCAGCTGTGCCTGTCTTAGGTTGTCCCCCAGGGGATCTTACACGTCATTGACTAACCAGCGCTCAAATCAAGAGACCACAGGATTGCTTGCTCAGATAGGGGTAGGAATGAGGAATAATGGTTATCAGGAATGGCATATCCACACACAGGCTATGGGCCATTTGAGTGGCTGACCAGAGCTAGTGGGGTACACAACAGTAACAGATATGGCTTTGGGCAGTTTCTCAGGGTAGGATGATAGGGCAGGTGTGTCTGATAATAAGGAGGAGTCTCAGTCTTGTTCAGCTGGTTCTGGTTGGCTGTCAGTTGCAGGCTTGATGTTTCTGGCTGGTACCCAAATGGGCTGTTCCGCATTCTCTGGAAAGACACAAGCATATCCTCGACATTTTGTTAATAGAAGCCTTTTTACAGGCATTGGAATCCAGGGCCTGAATTTTGCGTACACTTCGACATTAACAGCAAACCTGCTGATGTCATGGGATCTAGTGGCTGCCCTGAGAGCTTGGGGTGCCCAAGTACTGCCACAAATGTGGGGAGCCTCACTGGGTGTGGATGGGATGACCTTGCATGAGTTATTGTCTAGAGGTCCTCTTAGTTCATCCCACAGGTATGTGGGGGGTAGCTGACTAGGCATTGCTACCTTGTTTGCTACCTTGTATGCTACATTTTTTTTCACTGTCGGAGCTCTCTCTCCCTAAGTCACCAACCATTGTCTGTGAGACAGAGGCCTGGAGTAACAGGCTCTTATCACTCACAGATTCACTATCTTTGATAATCTGCATGGGATTTTGAGAGGGGGGTATCTTTCCCATGTCTGAGCGCTTAAGAGTGGCATGGTATGCCAATTCTAGCCAAAGGAAAGACACGTACAGCACTGCTGCCATAACAAATGAAATTCCTAGCACCTCAGCTGTGGATGGCATTTTGCAGGAGGTTTCCCTACGTTAGACAAACAGATAGTGGTGTATCAGATCGTACGTATGTCCTGTGCTTAGTGGGGGACTTCCTTGATTCGTTAGGTCAAGGCCGTATGTCCACACAGTGTCCCCGGAGCGTCACCTCTCTTGAGTGAGGGAAGATGACTTGGTTCCAAATTCTGGGATGATCAGTCCCTTATGTGAATTCGCCGGGCGAACCGAAAGTAAAAGGAGGAGCCGAGAAGCGACGTACACTTCAGGGCGGTGTGTGCTAACCTGGGGTCACTTAGACCGAGGACAAGGACAAGGAAAGGGGTGTAGGAGGGAGTTCTGTGCTCACCCTCACAGAACTGAACAGCACACAAAACACCAAGGGGCCTACTTGCCGAAATTCAGGGGGGACTTCTCCGAGTGCGACACGCTGTCTCTTTCTCAGTCACGTTGGCGCACCAGATGTTGCCACTGATTTCTCAACAATGTTGCAGTGGGTTCATTTCTGAGAAGAGCAGCGTGGTGGGGGCAAGAGGCGTGGAGTCACCACACAGACCCCGGGAGTCGGGTGAAAGCAGGCTTGAGGCGAGCAGCCCACAGACTCGTTTATTACAGTTGGTACAACAGCTTATATAGCCAAGACCAGCCAATCTGGTCAAGGGGCGGTCTATGCCCCAACTAATCACAGCCTGTTGCCAGGCAGTTTCAAATCCATCCAATCACAGCCTGTCGCCAGGCAGTTTCAAATCCATCCAATCACAGCCTGTTGCCAGGCAGTTTCCAAAGCCATCCAATCACAGCCTGTTGCCAGGCAGTTTCAAATCCATCCAATCACAGCCTGTTGCCAGGCAGTTTCCAAAGCCATCCAATCACAGCCTGTTGCCAGGCAGTTTCAAATCCATCCAATCACAGCCTGTTGCCAGGCAGTTTCCAAAGCCATCCAATCACAGCCTGTTGCCAGGCAGTTTCCAAAGCCATCCAATCACAGCCTGTCACCAGGCAGTTTCAAATCCATCCAATCACAGCCTGTTGCCAGGCAGTTTCCAATCCATCCAATCACAGCTTGTTGCCAGGCAGGCTCTGTTGCCAAGTAGGTTTCAAAGCCATTCCTGAGTAACTGATGCTCGCTTGCCAGTGGCCACCTTGGCATGGCCTTCTCATTCCACTACAGTGGAGTTGTGGGTTGTGGGTTGTGGGTTGTGGGGTTGTGGTACAGTGGGTTAAAACCCTGTCCTGAAGCGCTGGCATCCCATATAGGTGCTGGTTCTTGTCCTGGCTGCTCAACTTCTGACCCAGCTCTCTGCTATGGCCTGGAAAAGCAGTAGAGGATGGAACAAGTCCTTGGGCCCTTGTACCCATGTGGGAGACCCAGAAGAAGCTCCTAGCTCCTGGCTTCAGATCGGCATAGCTCCATCCATTGCGTTCATCTGAGAAGTGAACCAGTGGATGAAAGACCTCTCTCTCTGCCTCTACCTCTCTCTGTAACTCTGCCTTTCAAATAAATAAAATAAATCTTTAAAAAATAACAACTGGGGTTAAATTATTTAACATGTATGTGAGCAGATACATTTGAGAAGGTAGGACTTTCCATAAAAAGAAATAGCCACCTTGTAGGTGACATTTATAGAACAGACAACTATGGATATCAGTGACCAAATTATTTTACTTTCATAATTACCTATAGATTAGCCTGTGAATATTAGAGATGATACTGATCTAGTTTTTTTTTTCACACAGACAGCTAAACTTGGAAAATGTACATGTAGCTGAGGGTCATCTAGAACACAGATGATCATGAGCCTTTGAAAGAAAATGAGAGTTAAAATCTGCAGTTTGCTTGGAACAGCTCTCTTATTCTCAGCTGGCAGCTTTAGGAGATCTGATAGTTTTCAGATGGCCTGCTAGGTTGGTGACAGCTTCTACTTATTATTGACATTGAACAGTAATATGGAACTATTATTCTGCAAAAGTATGATGGTTAGCCTAATGTTGCATATTACTGCTTTGTTGAAACTGTAACATAAAATTTCACTTATTGGGCTTAAAATGAAGGATTTTGATGAGTTATTTGGTATGTACACTGAATATGTACAAATGATCAATTACATACATATGAAATATGTGACTACTCTTAAAAGAATAAAGATTAACCAGGATAAGTTACATATCAGGTGAATAATCTAATATTTTCATACATTTACTTTTATACACATAGGTGTGTATATGAGGGTTTTCCAAAGGTTCATGGAATCATGCCATGCAATTATACTGTGAATTTTCTATAAACTTTTTGAAGCTACCTTATAAATAAATAGAGATTATAACTATCAATATTATATATAAATATCAATATTATATATAAAACAGTGTATTTCTGCATTGTAGTAAATAAAAAGATTCTGTTGTGCCTAAATAAATAGAATTCAAATTTTCATATATTGTGTAAACATATCAAAAGATTTGTCTAATAAATTTAAAATGCTTTTAAAGGTCTTATATTTAGTACGTATGTATAGAGTGTTATATTCCTTTTCAAATATAACAAATTATCACAATTAACATTTGATAATATATTTAAATCATTACATTAGTTACATTAGTAACACTGAACAAATCAAATATTCTGACTAGAAAAACAAACATATCTAGCTTTTGATGGTAAAGTAAAATGTAATATTTTCTTAGGCTTAACAAGTACTGTAGGTTTGATATTCAATACATGGGTCTGCACTATAGCATAGTAGATTAAGCCTCCACCTGCTGTGTCAGCATCTCATATGGGCACTGGCTTGTGTCCTGTCTGCTCCTCTTCTGATCTAGCTCTCTGGTGTCTAAGGCCTGAAAAATCAGTGGAGGATGGTCCAAATTCTTGGGTCCCAGCACCCACATGGGAGACCCAGAAGAAGTTTCTGGCTCCTGGCTTCAAATTGGTCTAACTCTGGCCATCATAGCTATTTCAGGAGTGAACCAGTGGATGGAAGACATTTCTGTCTCTCTCTCCCTATCTCTATAACAGCTTCTCAAATAAATAAATAAATCTTCAAAAAAATCAAGTCCAAAAACAACATGCTACAGAATATATATTTTTTAAAAAAAGAAAGAAACTGAATACGCATGGGGCCAGCATGTGGCATAGCAGGCAAAGCCACTGCTTGTGATTTCACCATCCCACATAGACACTGCTTTCTGTCCCAGGTGCTTCACCTCTGATCCAGATCCCTGATAATGGCCTGGGAAAAGCAGTGAAGATTGCCCAAGTGTTTGATTCTCTGCCCCCATGCAGGATAGCTGGATGAAGCTCCCAGCTCCTGGCATTCGTCTGGTCCAGCACTGGACCAGGAGTGAACCAGCAAACATTTCTGTGTCCCTCCCTTTCTCTTTAACTCTGACTTTCAAAATAAATAAGTAAATCTTAAACAATGAATGCATTCATCAAGCCCACCTTCTGCTTTATTGTACACTTAATGAATGCATTGATAATTCTAACAGATGGAACCAGATTTAAGAAATTAGAGTTTTAATATTCACTAATGTATTGAAATAAAGGTGAGAGATTGCATTCAAAAGATGAGTATGAAAATATATTTGACTTTGGAATGTGTTGCAGTTATATTACTATGCATATAGTTTATACTTCAGAATATTCACTTTCTGCAAAATAGTCTATGAAATCCAAACTTTAAAGGAATCAATTTCAATTAATATTCTTTGTATAAAGAACTTTTGAATGATCTTGGTAGATTCCATTTTGTGCAATAGTTCTAAACTTGATAATCAGATGACTTGACTTGTAAATAGCTGTTTTATTTTTGAAAGTGAAACTATACAACATATGAACAAGAAAAACTGTTGCTGAACTGAGAAGCCTAATACACTATCGCTCATCAGCCTCTCCTGCTCTTAGGAGTACTTTCTGAGCTGTGTGTTAGGACTGCTAAGGTTTGTAAAGCCATTTAAACTTTAAACTTTATGAAGATTTTTCTTTCTCTGTGATTTTGCTTTAGTTATACTCCATAATTGAGTTAAGCATGCATCTACATTTTTATTGAGAGTAAAGTTTGGACTTTCACAAACTCATTTTCAATCTTCTCATAGATTGTAATAGCAAACCTGAGTTTTCATCAATATATTTTATTTTTTTATTTATGTAATATTGTGCCAGATCTATTTATTCAAATGATCAATTTTGAAAATTGTTTCTTCCTAAGAGAAACATTTTTTAAAAAATGTTTTTTAAATAGATCTATCTACCTAAAAGGCAGAGTGATAGAGGAGAGACAGAAAGGTCTTCCATCTTCTGGTTAACTTCCAAAATGGCTGTAACAGCCAGCACTGGGCCAGGGTGAATCAAGGAGCTTGGAATTGCATTCAGGATTTCCACATGGGTTATCAGTGGCGGAACTCACGTTGATGCAGTGGCCCAAGTACTTGGGCCATCTTGTTCTAGTAGTAATTTCTATAAAACTTGACTGTCCAAATATCCCTACAAATGGTAAGAGAGCAAGAATGTCAAAGAGGATGTAAACAGAGAGAACTCATCTTACCAAACTTAAAATTTACAAAGCTGCAAGAAGTCAGTGTGATACCAGCACAAAAGCAAATAGAGTACTGAGGCAGAATAAAGATTCCCCAGTTATTATTTATCAATGTACAGTCTTGCAGCTTCTTGCTAATGTTCCTGGGAAGGCAAAAATGATAGCCCCGGCACCTGAGTCCCAGTAATCAACAAAGAGATGCTGTCCCTCCTTTTTCTTCCCTTCCCTTCCCTTCCCTTCCCTTCCCTTCCCTTCCCTTCCCTTCCCTTCCTTTCCCTTCCCTTCCCTTCCCTTCCCTTCCCTTCCCTTCCCTTCCCTTCCCTTCCCTTCCCTTCCCTTCCCTTCCCTTCCCTTCCTTCCTTCCTCCCTCCCTCCCTCCTTCCTTCCTTCCTTTCTTCCTTCCTTCCTTCTTTCCTCTCTCCTCTCTCCCTCTCCCACACCCCCATCTCTCCCTCTCACTTTGAAAAATGCCTCTCCATAGGTAAAATTTAAAATTAAAGCCTCACTTCCAAGCTTTAAAAATTAGCAACAGTATATGTGAACATTATAATAATAAGACATAAAAGAAAACAGGGTATCAGGATCAGATGATTATTTCTGAAATGAGACAAAAATACATAATGGGAGAATTTGGTAAATATAAACACGTAAAATTAAATTTAAAAATTTATGTGCATAAAAACTCATAGTCACAGACCATGGCAACATATGTATAGAAAATATTCAGACATATCTGAATCATGAGAACATTTCATAACTTAATAAGAAAAAGATAGAAAAATTAATAAAAAAGCTCGGGAAAGGCTCCACTACAGAGGAAGTACTGCTATAATTAAGATCTTCGGAAGAAAATATCAGAGAATTACAAAATTAAAACAACACAGCAATGGATATCCTTCAGGTTGCCACAATTCTTGGTCTGAAACCACAAAACCATAATTTGGGAAACAAGAATACTTATTAGTTCCTGGTAGCAAAATCCATATATACATACTATTTGGACACAAGTATGATGAACATTATTAAAGTTATTGCTATATCTTAACAACCAGTAATTCTAAATCTGGTGTACTTTGGCCAATATGAACATAGAGTCACATAAAAAGATGTTGTGAAACTGCACATAGAAACCACAGGGCCAGAATTTTGGCACAACAGGTTAAGCCTCCATCTGCAGTGCTGGCATCCCATATGGATACCAGCTTGAGTCCTAGCTGTTTCACTTCCAATCCAACTCCCTGCCAATGTGCCTGGGGAAGCAGTGGAAGATGGCCCAAGTCCTTCAGCCCTTGCACCCATGTAAAAGACCCAGAAGAATCTCCTGGCTCCTGGTTTCAGCCTGGCTCATCCTTGACTGTTGAGGCCATGTGGGGAGTGAACCAGTGGATGAAAGATTTCTCTCTATATATATCTCCTCTCAATAACTTTGACTTTCAAATGAATGAATAAACCTTAAAAAAAGCAATCTTACAACCACTGAGTAACGGACTGGTTTATTCATACAATAGAATAAAGTACAGCAGATAAACAGCTTTTATGCAATTGCTTCTATAGCAGGACACATATTCCTGAATAATCACTGTTCTGCAAGTGGCTGGTGAGAAATAATGAAGTATGTGGGACAAATTATGGTCAAAAATTTTAAGAAGCCCCCCAAATTTTGAAACTTTATAACCAAAGCAATAATAATTTCAATAAACATGAACTAATAGTTAAATTATAAAACTGCTGATCTTTAGTAGTAATATGCTTGAGAACATACAGTACCATATCTTTTGAAAATATTATAAAAGGTAGTTTTATAAAGACAGGGTACCTGAACAAGGTACCCTTCCTCCCCTGAAGCACTGGGACCATTACTATTAATAATATATTCCCCAGAGTCATCGGAATGCAGGACCTAGAAAAGATGTTACATGAATTCCGCAGAAAACATGTATTCATCCTGTAGGACCAGGGCAAGTTCTTCTTCACATTGTCTATGCTGGGACTGGGGCTTTTGTGTTATAAACCCCAGCATTACCCATGGCCACCCAAGAGGACCTGGAGAAGATCCCATACTCATCACGTAATCTTAGGGCCATAACTATTGTTGCCACAAGTCTCAGAATCACGTTGGCTTTCCTAGTTGGACAAGGTAACCCCATCTATATCCCACACCACAAGGATCATGGCTACAGCTAACACAACCCTCAGGTTTCTGACACTCAACTCTCTGTTAACTGAAAACACACACCTTTTGAAGCACATGTCCGTGTCAAAGTCATTCTAGCACTGCAGTGAACTGCTGCAGACTAGACAACTGTGACACCGAGGACCCCACTGATACTGATTATAACTGATATTATCAGTTAGAGGTTACTCTTCTGGGAGGATGAAGAAGGAAGAAGACTGTAGTTCCCTTTGTAAATGTTTATTCTTTTCTACTTAAAAGAGTAGAAAGTTATTAAAACATCATTTATTACATCTCAGTGTTGAATACAGACCTATTTTACATTCAAATATTTTGAATGTGTAATTCTTTTAAATATGAAGAACATAATTTAAGTAAAATATATTAGATACAATTAAAATACTTGACTAAAATAATGTCTTCTGAGGTGTTTGCTTATAAATGAAATATACAATTCCTTAGGAAAACATAAATATTGAATGATAAATTATATTACTATAAATTAGACTGACTTTTTATGATAATTTTAACATCAAAGGTATGTTTGGTTTGGTATATTAAAAAGTAATTTGGAAGATTAAACTGGTAAAATGGTAAGATTTAGAACAAACATTCTGCATCTGAATTAACAGCAAAAACAGTGTCTAATTCTAAAACAAATTACCAAGTTTTAATAAATAGAATAGATATTTATTTAAATACTTCTAAAATAGTTCTATTTTGCTGAAATATGATTTTAAAAGATATGCAAAGCAGTGGGGAATAGAACATTGTTAAATAAGCATTTTTAAATAAACTGAACAGCTATCTGAAGTTTTTTGATATATTTGTATCATACTATATCCCAAATATCATCAGCCCTGAATTGAAGTCTAATTAAATAAACCTCAGAATAATTAAGAACATTAAATACCAAATGTTCCAGTTGGGACCAAGAATCAGTGTTTTCAAGATTCCCAGGTGATCCCAGTTTGTATCCTGAGATTGACACATATGGATATATCATCTAGATTAAATAACAAACAAATCCTATACAAGAGAGGAAGATATTTGCTATAACAAACGTCATGTAACAAGTCTGGATATTTTGGGAAAGAATTAGAATCACTCACTTTCAAGATCAAGATGATTTAAAATTCCAAAATGAATTGTATAAATTATGAATGGGATAGAGAAAAACTACACTATCAATTTGCTCATAATTTCTTTTAGTTTACTCAAAATCTTAATCAGAAGAAAGCTTTCCTAAGTCAAACAACTTTACCTTTTTAAATGAACATGTATATTTTTATGGTAAGCTCATAAAAGTACTGTATACAATATAAATTATTCTCACTTCTATATTTAATATTTATATCATTGGCAGTTTCTTTACAACTGGTAATGTAAAGGTGACTGCCTATATTATAAAATATTCATCAATTAATTTCCCTACAAAAAGAATACTAACACAGTCTATGTGGCAGGAATGTTTCCTGAGCTGTGGATGAAGTGATGCCTTATAATTCCCTGCCTTCAGGAGTTTACTGTGTAGGGGAAGAAAACATAGGACTAGTTTAACAAATATCAGAGGTAAAATATAAAACATGAAGAGGAATGGAGGGGCTAGAGCAGCAATAAAGGGTTTACTGGGAGTAAATAGAGTAGTCAGGGAAGGATTCACTAAAAAGTTAACTTCTAACTCCCAATCTGGGTGGCCAGATCCTACAGGGTTTCACAGGAATGGAAGAACTGGACCTTTTACTCTGAGATGGGAGCTTCCTGAGGGGCTGAGCTGGGGAGCACCATGATGTGAGCTTTAAAGGGTTCTTGTCTGGGTTCCAGAATTCAGGAGGGTGCTTCATAAAAATTCAAACTGCAGAAAAATAACAAGGATGCCAACATGGAATAAGAATAAAGCATAGAATTACTTCCCTCCATTAATTCAAAATCTATTGAGTACACTGTGGATATATGGTTAGGATTTTAAAAAAACTGAGTTAGTTGTGGATTTCTACCCTTACAGGGAATTGAAACAAAGAACACAGGATGACTTCCTGTCTTGGGTGAGAGGGAGAATTAGGGAAGTCTTCTTAGGGCACTTGGCCTTTTGCTTACCATGAAATCTAAGCCTCTCAACATGTGCTAGGTCTCTTGCTAACTGCTAGATTCCTGGTATTTAAAATGCCACTCTTAGGATCATTGGTTACTATCCTCACTCTGTCTTTTATGACCTTGTCTAAATATGATCAGAGTCGGCGAACTTGGAAGGCTTCCATAGCCTTGGTAACTCATGACGAGAGCCTAGGGTGGTTACTGGTGCCATAAATTAGAGTGTCAATTTGTTGGATCAACAATAGGAGTCACTGTGCACTTGTTGTTCATGTGGGATCTCTGTCCTTAATGTGCTGTTCATGTGACTTATACTATAACTAGTACTCAAACAGTATGTTTCCCTTTGTGTTTCTATGTGGGTGCAAACTGTTGAAATCTTTACTTAATATATACTAAATTGACCTTCTGTATATAAAGAGAATAGAAAATGAATCTTGATGTGAATGGAAGGGGAGAGGGAGTGGGAGAGGGGAGGGTTGCAGGTGGGAAGGAAGTTATGGGAGGGGGAAGCCATTGTAATCCATAAGCTGTACATTGGAAATTTATATTCATTAAATAAAAGTTTTAAAAAAATAAAATAGTTCTTGACACATAGTCAGCAAGCAGTAGGTATTTGATTCTTATTGATAGAATAAATATGTATATGGAGCTATGTATGGAGAAGAGCATTCAAGATAATCACATAAGTAAAACCCCACAAAAATATAAAGAATTGGAGCTTGTTTCCTCAGTCATATTTGCTTAAGCAAATGAAAATAGTGGTAGATGGTGTTAAAAGCATAGAATGTGGACAAAACTCAGAAGACTTTACTGGACTTGTGGAAGCACCATGACCATTTTTCTTAACAATTGTGAAGCTCCAGATTTGAGTAGTGCTAGGAATAGAACTTGTACAGGAAAGGTCAGTGTAATAAGACTAATAATGGATTGAGCCACTCAACCAATCAGTGGGTAGAATATATAGACCAATTAGGGTGAGCCATGCAAATCTAGAAAAAAATATGATGAAGGCTTCAGCACATGGTTATCATTTGGTCCTTTCATCATTAGTACATCCACTGAACTGAGTAGGCATTAGTACATCTTAGCATGGCTATATATTTATTTATACTATAATTGTTTTGCATCTTCTTTTTTAACTGACAATATAACATGTTTGGCACATGTGGTAGATACCTCTAATGATCCCCAAGAAGAGGATCTTCCCTTTCTATAGTAATAAGATAGTTCAAGTTTCAGTTGTACACAGATACTAGTTGGGGCTTATTTACCTGTATCTTAGAACTAGCTGTTTCCATTAAACTAAGTTTTGGCTATGGATTCCAGAATGACACTTCTGGAACTTGTTGCCATAATAACAAAACTGCTTGTGATCCAGTTCCTCTTGGCTCATTCTTACTGATTGCCCTTTACTCATTTTTCTCTTTGCCTGCGTGAAGTAGGTGTTGAGGAGTACACATTTTGAAACTGTTGAGATTTCTTAGCTCATTTCCTGATGAGATAGATATGCAGACCTGAGAGTTCTTCAATGGTCAGTGTTTCAAGGCATTTGCTAAAAGGTGAAATACAGGTGTATTACTGAATTCTAGCCAGTGGGATATAAGTGAAAGTGGGGTGCAGCATCTGAGTCATGCTCATGGTTTCAGTCCTTCACTTCCTTTTCCTCCTTCCTGTGGGTGGTATTTGATGGTGGTGTATGATCCTGGTGTTCACTCCTGGTAAGCCCACCTTGGTCCAGTAATCCTGTAAGACACAAGGCAAGAATTTAGAAGGGTTGTATTTCATGCGGGAAAACTGCAACTTCTTGAGATTACTTACAAATTCGAATTTTGATATGTGACAGAGACAATTTTCATCTTATTTAAATTATTGTTATTTGGTCTCTGCTATAGCAGCCAATTCAAAATATTACTATAAAATGTATGGATCATTATCACTTTGCATCACATGAAATATGATTGATAAATATAAAACTGCTTATGTTTATAAAGTAACATTATTTCTCCCATTCCCTCAACCAGGAGCATAGATCATCTATAGAGGAGGATCTGTGTATTATAAAGTTCAATTTGAAGTGACTTTCTCTACCATATCTGAAAGTGTAGAGTAGCACAGAAAGCATCCACTATCTTCTGAGATGAATACAACACACTATGGGTTATTGGTTTCTGGTCATGTGTTCTACCAGAACCCAAATAAGGCATTAAAAGGAAAATCAGCTATGAGATAATCAAATTATGTGTTATTTCCTATCATTCTTTATAGGCAAATACTTTAATAACATTAATTTGGATATTACTCTCTGATTTCAGAGCTTTTGGGATACTTGCTTTCATATAGATTGCAACAAAAATTTCTTAAAAAAGAATCACTATTAAAAACAACAATTGGCATCATCATTTTAGTAAACTTTCCATTAACATTTATCATTATTTGGTAGGTAATTTTGAATTCTTACAGATTATCACTTTAAATAGATTTATGCTTGCATACGCCATTTGATCAAATTTATTTTTGATCTAGCTTGAATATTTATATGACTATTAGCACCCTCAAAGGAAACATTGGGAGTGTATATAGTTCCACTTAACTTGTGCAACAAACCATTAAAATGGTGACTATCTAATTAATTAGGTGTACTTTGACAGAGTTCACGTTTCCCTGGAAACATGGTGGCTTTGGGAAGAAGAGACTATAATTAAGGCAATTGGGAAATTGGCATACACATTCTGAACACAAAAAGGCCTTCAGAAAGAGACTAGAATATTTTCCTTTGTAATGCTGAAAAGTCTACACTGCTGAAGACAAAAATGGTGAAATGTAAATACTGGATAGGGAAAAAATGTTCATTTCTTGTCTCGTTGAAGTTACTTTGTATATTTAGTGTTGTTTTTGTCTTATGAAGACTTTTTTATTGGTTTTGTTGTTTTTCCTTGAAGTGTTAAGGATGAGGACTATGTTTGTTGATCCAAAATCCCCACACTGTACTTAGTAAATAGTGGGTGTTCAAAATGGTTATTGAGTGAATAAATGCAAATAATATTTACATCCAAATGTTATGATTTATGAAAAAGTTAAGAAGAATTTATCCAGTAAGAGATAGCTATCGACACTAAGAGATTTTACCTTCAATTTTACCTTCATGATGTGAAAAATGGAAGAAGATAACAATCTCAGATAACTTAACTATATGGAACACTGCTTCATATTCTTTTTTAATATTGTAGACATATTTCTCATGTCTGGCAATACTAAAATCCTTGGTTTTTCAGAACTATGACTTTAGATGTAAGGCTAAGTTATTGAATTGTTAATTTATTTTAATGAATTGTTAATTTAGAAATGTATGAACATGTGCCTAGAAAAAATGATCACTTTTCTTACACAATTTTGAAGTTAAAATATAACATTGAAAAAATCGGCAAAATTATAATTATAAATACTGTGTAAAAGAAAAACTGAATGATGAACTTGAATTTCTGAGAGCTGAATAAACTTGACTGTCATGAAAGCCTATTCATGTAAAATTTCATGAAAAAGGAATGCAGCAAGTACACCAAGAATGAATTTTAGTTTATTCCCAATAATGTTAAATAATATCAACTGACATACATTTCCAAAGTGAGACTATCAATTTTTGTAGCAGCAAGCCAATTTGACCTAAAGGTTTACAATAATATTTCATAGTTTATTAATGAAGTATTATGTTTGCAACACATAAATAAAACAAATAATATAACACTGGAAACTTCATTTCACTCCTTCATTTCACAAAGGAGTTAGCATGTAATGCATCAGATCCTCCAAAGGTGTCAATTATAAAGATTTGAAAGCTGCACTTCTTTATTTAATGTCTTCTCACTCAGGTTAGTTTAATTGCCAAAATCTGCTTTTGCACACCAAATTCAAAACTATGTAACAAATGTTAAGATTTTTTAAAAATAACCTGTTCTGCGTGCAGCTAAACCAGGTGTGCATCCTAAATATCTTTTAACAGTATTTAGAATAACTTTTATTACCACAAACAATAGAAAGGAAATATGAATTGCATTAAAAGGCAGAGCTACCTGAAATAAAGCTTGGAATCTTTAAAGGATATCATGCACAAGGACTATCAGGAGACAGGTTTCATATTGAGTTGCTTTTCAGTATTCTCACAGCTGCTACCATTTTGTAAGAATGTTGTTAGAGTAACTGCTAGGATACTCTAAAACTTCTAAGGTTAAATAGATGAAATTTCTTATTGTGGATGATTTAATGAGTTTACGTTCTCAGTTGTCTATCAGCTCATGCTACACTTTTCAAGTTTCTCAAAGCAAAGAACTCGCCTTCTATAAGGTCCTTTGCTGACTGGGGCTAGTTTTGGAACACATTGTTGCACATGAATAACTGTAATTTTGGTCAAAGATGATCAAGGAAAGTGGCTCAGAAATCATCCCAGGGCGGCAAATCTCTGTATCTCGTGTCCCCTAACTTTGAGCGAGCACATTTAATTCAGGAAAATCACTTACAAATGAGTTTTTCACCATGGTTTAACTGTGAGGTCTTCAGAAACTAAGGAGTGAGGCTGGTGCTCCCGCAGCACCTAATGTGACAGCAGCTTGGTCCTCTTCAGCATCCTGTCAGGGCGTTTGCTCAGTCTCGGTCTCCACTTCTGCTACCATCTTCCTAGAAATGGACTTGTTCTCATAAAGAGTATAGTGAAACACTGGAATTCATGGTTGCAAGCAGGAGGTCTGCAAAAATGTAAAAATGTGCGTTAGTTATAGAATTTCACCCTCTCATAGGGCCCAGGTTGGTCCAGATGTTCGGCAGCTCCTGTGTGAAGGGAGTTTAGGGAAGCCAGGGGCAGGGCAGCGGAATCCTCCCTAGAGCTGCAGAGCTTCCAAAGCTGGGCCTCCCCGTTGCTAAGCAACTCACCAACGTGGCAGGCAATAGACCCGCCTTCTGTGACGTGTGCTACCCCAGCCTTCTGCTAGAAAGAGCAGCGAAGCGCGTGCTGTGCTAGGAGACACTACCTCTCCAAACAAGGACTCCCGGGATGGCCCTGGCTGCGGGGCGCCTGCGCCTGCGCATCCTCATGGCTGGGAGACAGGTGAGGTGGCCTGGAGGATTTCACAGAACTGCACAGCTGGTGAGAGGGGCTGTGGGGTGGCAGGCACATATGCCCCTCCCTGCCTTGCTTCCTCCTGCTGCCCAGGGACCATGACAGGTACGTGGGTGCCTGCCAGGTGTGCCTCTCTGCGCCGCCTTGCTCCTGGACGTGGTGCAGCCGACCGGGACCCCTGAGTGTATACGAGGAACACCTGTCTTCTGTCTGCAATGCCGGGCTCAGGGGCCTCTCGCCACTGGTCCTGCCCCTGTGAGGTGCAGAATACGTGTGCGTCCTCAGACTCCAGTCTCACCCAGCCCACTGAACAAGGTGCCAGCCAAATCCCACTTTCCCAGGGATTCAGGGTCATCGGTGGACCCTCAGCGAGGCAGGCCTGGTCCCCGAAGGAGCCAGGTCGCCTGCCTTTTAGCTTAGGAGAGAGCAGGAGGAAGCCCCAGAGAAGCAATGAATACAATGGAAGGAACCTGGCCATGAAGGCTGGGATCTCAGGAAGCGGCCCCACGTGGATGTGAACTTTTAGCTCCTGGGATCTTCTTTCTTTTAAATCTCTGTTTGAAGATCTGAGTGAAAGCATTAGGTGTAAATAATACAGAGATTGAATCTACCTTTTGCAGAATGAATGAGCTTTATATATATATATATATATATATATATATATATATATATATATAATGACGTAGATGCAGTTTTGCAAATGAAACTGTGGAAGTGGCTGTTAGGGTTGTTTATAGATGCTGTCAAGCAGAAAATCAGCGAACATCCTTTTCCAGGGTTATTAGGTAAAAAGTTACCTTAGTGGTTAGCCCAGAATTATGGAAGTGTGAATTATGTTTATAAAACATGCCTACTTAAAGGGTTTTGCTGCTGCAAAGATGAGCATGAGATTACATTTAGAAGGTTTAGAGGAATTCATGATTATTCTTGACATATTTCATTTACAAAACACTTTTGATTGCAACAAGCATGTTACATGGAGAATATAAAGTAGTTTTCAAATAGTGTTCTTTCTTGGGTTACAGCTATTGCTTCGCATGGTACAAGTTAAGTGTGCATTGCAACAAAAATAAAGTCCATGCCTCCCCCTAAGAAATGCACATTACCTATAAAAATCATGTAGACAATGTGTAACAAATAATTTTATTCCCCTAATTACACTAATTCTGTCTGTGTACACATTTCAATTAAAAAAAACTTAGCCAGTTATGGACTTGGATGTGTTGAACAATGTTAAACCTAGGTGGATGTGAAAGCAGTTGAAAGGAAACCCTAAATGTGATGGATTTTGAGTTTTTGTGACTAAACATTGAAACAAGAAAAGGCATAATGCTTACCCAGTGATCAGCTGGATATATAACTCACACATATACATATATAAAATGTTGAATAAAGATGTGCTACTCAGTGCTTGCTCTTTCATGCCTATATCCTTTCTAATGAGTATACCTTCCTATATGCAAAAACACTGTTCCACTTTACTTAACTCTTGGCTTACATTTGAGGAAAAATTAAAATTATGTGTTCCCAGAGGGAGAGCAATAAGAGGAAAGATTATTTCTTCAATCCAATAAAATAACCTTGCTTTTAATTTCTCAAAATTGAGGATTCCCTTCCTGGCATGGAGGCTATTTCAAAAGCAATTACATTTTCCCCTCAGATTATGATTGATGTTAAATAACCTGCCCAGGCAGCTACAGAAAGGTATTTAGGTGGAATCTGGTGAAAATCTATACCTTAAAAAATTATTATAAAGCTTTTATTTATATAAGGAGAAAAAATTTCATGTATTTCATATAGAGAGAATTAGGAGCATAGTGAAATTCCCACTCTAGTCTCATTTCCACTCTCCCTCCTCCTTCCTTTCTTACCCTTTCTTTTAATTTTTACAATGATATAAGTTCAGTTTATTGCCTTTGTGAGAAGTGTGGAGAAGGACTTCAAGATAATACAAGACAGAAAAGAGAAGCTTAAGAAAATTTAACATAGCAAAATGTAATTTGGTGCTGGCATTGGTCTGAAGCACTGGCATCCCATATGGGTGCCGGTTCTAGCCCTGGCTGCTCCTCTTCCAATCCAGCTCTCTGCTATGGCCTGGGATAGCAGTAGATGGCCCGAGTCCTTGGGCTCCTGCACCCACATGGGAGATCTGGAAGAAGCTCCTGGCTCCTGGTTTTGGATTGGCGCAGCTCCGGCCATTGCAGCCATCTGGGAAGTGAACCAGTGGATGGAAGACCTCTCTCTCTGTCTCCGCCTCTCTGTAACTCTGTCTTTCAAATAAATAAAATGAATCTTTTTTTAAAGTAATTTGGTCACCTGTATTAGTAATATGCTTCTACTTTCTTAAAAAAAAACAATTCTTTGCATTTGAAATGAAATTTAGTGGTGATATGTGCGAGATGTTCTAAATGTCCTATAGAAATAGTTTTAGTTATCTGAGTAATCTGTATTCAAGTACTTGTGTACATATACAGTGTTGTCAGTACTAAAGTTAAAATTCAATGTCATATTTTTAAGATTTTTGATTAAGAAATGCAATAATTAGAAAAGTTTCTTCTATAGCTTGTTTAACTCAACATCTTTCAAAGAATATGTGTTTGCATTTACAGATTCATTCCACAGTAGTCCCTGCTATGTCTATAATTTTACAGAATATATTATGTACATACTCTCCAGTAAGCACTCTATAATCCAACAAACTATTTATATCTTTCCACTTACATATGTAAGCATACGTGTAAAATATTTTTCTGAATGATGTTGAAGTTTGCTAGATTTTTTTCCAATTGCTCTGAAATAACTTGCCCTACTTCACTCTTATATAAAACCTCTACCATAACAGCAAGGTAGCAAAGAGCTTTCCTGCCCTCTGAGGCTGAAAGTTACCAGAAGACATCCTTTCCAGGATTGACTCAGCTTGCATTAGCTGTCCCCTGGCTGCATATGCCCTGTTCCCCACTTCCATCACACCCCAGGCATGGCGGCTTTCAGTGCACAAGCTGCTCAGTGTCTTTGGTGTTCCTCTCTCTGGCAATATTCTTGAGAACACAGATTTACCCCCTATGTGCCATCAAATATTCTTTCTACTTTTGTCTTCCCAGTAGATGAAAAACAGTATATATTTTAATTTTTTAAAATGAATTTACAAAGAAAAAAATCCACATTATATAATGCCTTAGTTTCACAAAAATGAGCCCAGTAATTGAGCACCTATTGTGTGTCTCATACTGTGAATAAAACATAAAATGCCCTATATTCATGAATGTGTAGTCTAATCACTATTTACCCAGAATTGTACATTTTAAAATCCTGTACACTGCAGTACATTTTATAGTCTCAGAATTTATATTTCTAGTTGAATTCCACTATATTGTCCATACATGAGACTCAAAACAGACATGTATACTCTTAAATCAGTAAGAGCAATTTGGGAATTACCTTTTATAAATGCTTATTATGTCTGCTTGTATATCTATTACTGCCCTACCTAATTATTCATTTCTACTCAGAATTATCACTGAACAATATATAATAATATATACCTATATTTTATTTTTCATTTTTTCTTTGAATTTATTGCAATGACCCATGTGTATCATGAGTAAATTCCTTTACTCCAATTCAAACCCAAGGAGGTTGTGGCTACCTGGATTTTCATTATTAGGTCATCAACTCTTATCTAAATTCTGCAATTGGTCCTAGAGACTTTCATGTTTATCACATCTCAGAATAATCCAGGGATAATGGTCTTTCTCCTTTGCAGGATATTCTTCTCTGGATTTTATGGCACTGATAATTAATATTTTATATCCATGACATAAATATTCCATGACATAATTCCTTCATTTAATTTCCAGAAATTTTCTTTTTCTAAAGTTTTATTTATTTATTATTTATTTGGTAGAGTTACAGAGAGAGAGAGAGAGAACATTATTCCTTTTGCTGTTTCACTCCCCAGATGGCTGCAAAGGCCAGAGTTGAGCTATTCTGAAGACAGGAGCCAGGAGCTTGTTCCAGGTCTCCCGCATGGGTGCAGGGGCCCAAAGATTCAGGCCATCTTATTCTTTCCCAGGTCATAAGCAGGGATATGGATTGGAAGAGAAGCAGCTTGGACCTTACCTGGTACCTGCTGTGGGTGAAGGCTTAGCCCATTATGCCTTAGCCCCAGCACCACACCTAGAAATTTTCTTTACAGTCTGTTTTTTAAAAAAGATTTATTGATTTATTTGAAAACCAAAGCTAGAGAGAGAAGACACAGAGAAATCTCCCATCTGCTGGTTCACTCCCTAGTTATCCCAGGCCTATGGCTGATCATGATCTCATCAGGTGTCTTTTCACTAGCAAACTGGGCCCTGACCTACCTAAAATATTAAGAAATTTCTCTGCTTTAAATCCAGCAGTGATCTTCCAGCACCTTCACTTATGTGTGTCTTCTCCATCCTGGACATTTCCTGAGGCACACATGCAAATTATTTTCCCATCAAATCCTTTCTGGAGATTATCCCGTGTCCTTCCTGTCTGATGCTGCAAAAATCCAAATTTTTCGCCCCTCCCCTTGCAAACTCTGTGTCTTCCTTTCCACTCCTATAGGCATAGGACTTAGTCTGGTGAGCTGGCTAGCAGCTAAAAGTTGTGATGGTATTAGGGGTATGGGCATACAGTTGATATAATTATCTTCTGTGTCTTCACACAGTAGCTCACAGATAAAGACTTGGAAGGCCCAGGTTCAGGTCCCCACTGGGGAACTCGACAGTGAATTAGGCAGATTTCTTCACCTCCCTGGGCCTCCATTTCTTCATCTGGAAAATGGGTGTTATTCAAGTCCTTACCTCCTGGGACTGGTGACTGTCAATTAGGTGGTGCATGTGAATGGCTGACCCAGTGCCTTCAGTGAAGTTGGGTCCCAAATATTACCATTGATTATCAATACGACCAAAAACAAAGAGTGAACATGTGAGATACCCATTAGGGTCCTGCTAGTATGAAAAGTAACTTCTATTCATTCCATAATGTCCTCATGAACAACTGAACACTCTCACCACAAAGTAGGAGAGAACTGAGTTCATTGATCTTTTTGACCACATCACAACCTACCCCCGTTTCTTTGTTCTACATATTTATACACATAAAGTAACCCTGAGACATAGTTCTTCTCCTGGTTAGGACAGTCAATCTTGTCACAGGCTGTCCCAAACCCTCAGAGAAAAACTTGTGCCATAGTAGCATAAATGCAAACAAACAAAAACTAAATCACAGTGGAGCTACAGAGTTTATCAGGGCCAGATAAGGCTGCTGCCTGAGAAGTGATCAGATCCAGAGGAAGGGATACCAGCATCATTAGCACTGTGGCCATGGGAAAGAATAGATGGCTGATAAGGATCACATTCCTTATCCTCCATTCCACCTGCTCCCATCTCACCTCAGTATATGAGCAGCAGGTGTGTTTTATGAGACCAAGAGATCAGAGACAAGGAAAATGGAAAAAAAATGAAATTATTACCTATCCTTTGAATCTTAATGCAGTTTCTCACAATTAATGATTTAACATTAACTTCTTTTTAAAGATCCAAATTATTTTCTACTCTGAAAAATTTGTTTCTTCCCATGATGATGGCTACTGCCCATGTGTGTTCTAATCTTGTTCACAATGAACCTCTTGTGCATACCTTCCAGGAGTTTTGGTTTTTGGCCCTCTCAGTTCTGTGCACATGCAGATTATCAGAGAGACAGAGCTTGCGTGGAAATTGATGGACACTAACACACATCTGATACCTTCTATTTGTCACTATGGGTACTTTACCCAGAGGGAGCTCAGGCCTGCTTAAGGGTGTCAGAGTATGAGGTGTCCAGACCCTCCCCCTATAGGTGCAGACAACATTTCCACCCCTTCTCCCTCTGATCCTTCAGAAATAAGGGACTGGACTTCTGACGGTGTCAATGGAATGGTTATCAGTGTTTGGGCCTTTCAGAGATTTATAATGACCAAAGCAGATGATCCATTTGGAATTCTTTCCAAGGAGATACCCATGAGATGTTACAGGCTAGTTACTATGATTATCAGAAAGATTAAAAGGCAATAGGACTGCTGATAAAGAACAAAATGTGATACTACCACAGCCTCCTATCATTGCTAAAAACTTAGGAGAGATTGAAGCACCAGCCCTCCTAGGAAAACCTTAATATTTATGTGTGTTTATATACAGTTGGGTGGAATGTTTTAATAGACCATAGAGGATATTTCTCAGGGAGTAACAGCTGTGATGAGACAGGGGTGGGTGTTCTGCATCAAGGAGAACTATTTTAGTTGTAACAGAGAATCCAATTATTGTGCATAACTGGTGAGAATTAAAAAAAAATATATAACAGTTCACCAAAGAAATTAAAAATAAAATTACCATATTATTCAACATACTGGATACATGGATATTTCCAAAAGTTCATGGGAAATGGAATTAAAATTTAAGTTCATTTTCATGGAAAATTTTGAAATCCATGAGAATGAAAGAACATCAAAGTTCATAAAATATGTTTGACTTCATTCAAAGAAGCATAATTAAATAATTTCTTTGATAATCAAAAACAACATTAAAGTAAACAAATTTAAAATGGCAAAAAAGAGTTTGCATGGATTTCAAAATTTTTGCACCAAAATAAACATCTTTTAATTCAGCTTCTCAACAAGTAACTTGAAGTATCCTCATATAGTAAAATGAATGGAAAGCAAGGACTTAAAAAAAAAAGATGTATACATTTATGTGCACAGAAGCATTATTCACATTAATCAAAGGTAGAAGCAACCTAATTTCCCAGAAATAGCTGTGTGAACAGACAAGATGTGGTCAATCGATAAAACTGAATATTTATCAGTGTTAAGAGGGAATTTCTGACACTTGCTTCATCATGAGTGAACTTAAAGTCATGCTAAGTGAAATAGGATGGTCACAGAAGGACAGATATGATGTAACTCCTCTTCTATGAGATCCCTAAAGTAGTCAAGTTCATAAAGACAGAAAGCAGCATGGGGTGGGGAGAAGTCACCAGAGACAGGGGTGCAGAGAGAGCAATGGAGAGTTAATGTTCATTGAATGCTGAATTTTAATTGTATGAGGAAACATGTTCTAGAGATGGGTAAATGTGATGGCTGTGCAACAGTATGAGTGTAGTTAAAGCCACTAAAGTGCATATTTAAAAATGGCTAAAATGATAAATTTCATCATGTGTATTTTAGAATTGTTTCAAAGAGGGAGGAAAAGAAAACTTAAGGCAAATTTGTCAAAAAGGAAAAGGAAACTGTTGGCTCACAACTCTGAAGTCCATGTATGGACCTAGCTGTAGAAGCAGCATGATCCAGATCTCAAAATCAAATATGGGATCTATATCTTGACCTTGCATTGCCTAAGGAACCTTGGGATAAGGGCAGCCCCCAACACTGTCAGACCTACCCCACTGCCACACTCAGTTAATCAGGAAAGATTCATTCTTCTTGTTAGCTCAAACAGGATGCTATCACATCCCTCCCCATTTCTTGAAATGCCAATAGCCCTTATTACACAATTACAGAAATCAGCCACTCTGGAAAGAGTGTAGAATGCAGTGATAGGCTCAGACTCAGGCCCTGTGCCCCACCCTTGGCTGGGGGAACCAGCCACATTTTACTATAGAGACTATGAGGGTGGGAGATGATGTCCCTTAGGCCAAATGGAGATGCAGTTTCCAGAAGGAGAGGGAACATAAACATACTTATCCATTCATTCACTCCATCATTTATTCAACATTTCTTAGTGTTTTGTGGCTCAGTTATTGGGCTTAACGTGGAGATGAAAGATGACCATAGCCAGGGCCTCAGCTATCCCTGAAGAAACATAATCTTGTGCAGGATGACAAAAATATGTAGGTACTTCAAAAACTTCAGAGGGCTGGCATTTGGTATAGTGGTTAAGATACTGATTGAGATGTCCACATGCCACACCAGAGTGTCTAGGTTCAAGTACTGACTCTCCACAAGCAGCAGCAGAGATTATGTATAATTGGTTGGGAAACATGAGTTGAGTTTCTTGCTTCTTCATGGTACTATATGATTTGCTCCTGAGTTGCCAGATTGCATTTGAGAAAATGGCAAGAATGTCTTTATGCCTGTTGGTTTTCCAGGGCTGCCATCACAAAGCACATTACTCTGGATGGCTTCTTACAAGACACATGCATTGTCCCCCAGATCTTGAGTCTGCAGGTCTGAGATCATGCTCAGCCGGGCTGGCTGTTTCTGAGAACTGTGGAGGGCAATATGCCCCAGGCCTCTCTCCTAGTGCCAGGTGGTTTACTGGCAATCTATGGTATCCTTGGTTTGTAGACATCCTCCCTGATCTCTGCCTTCATGTGCACATTGCATTCTGACTGCCTATGTCTGCCTGCAAATCCATTTCATAAAGATGTCATCCATATCGGATTGTGACTCACCCTGCTCAAGTATAACCTCACCCTAACTGATAACAAGTGACCTGCCTATGAAATAGTAGAGTACTTACAGGTTATAATTTCAACACAGAACTTAAGGCTAGGGGGCACAATTCAGCCTTGGCAGTGACTTTCTCCTGGCTGATTTATCATCCTTGTTTCACACAAGTTTGAAAAAAGGAGACCAAGTAAGAGGAGCATCTCCTTATGTTGCTAGACATGAAACAAAATCTACCATGTCTAGAATTGCCCTAAGCTGACTCGAAAGCTTCTAAACATTCCACATAGGCATGAAGTCTAATTACCATGACTGTTACCTTAAAAAAGCAGGGACAGGTATTTACTCTAGTGGTTAAAATGCCAATTAAGACAGCTGCATCCTATATCAGAGTGCCTTAATTCCATTCCCAGCTTGATCTCCTCACTGCAGCTTTCTTTGGACACAAATCCTGGGACACAGCAGTTGATGGCACAAATACTTGGGTCATGGCCACCTACACTGGAGAAACAGATGGAATTCCTGGCTCCTAGCTTTGGATCAGCCCATTCCTGGCTGTTCCACCTATTTTGAAAATGAACCAGGGCATAGGAGAGCTCTGTCTTTTGTCTCCTTTATCTCTTCTCTCTCTCCCTCTCCCTTTCTGCCTTCTCTTCTTCCTCTCTCTCTCCCTCTCAGGTAAATAAACAAAAAACAACTTTGAAAATTAAAAAAGGCAAACCATGTTAAGGCTAAATAGACAAAGAAATTGTCAGGGAGAGTTGAAGCTGCTTCCCCAATACCAAGTGAAGAAGATTAAACACTCTTGTCAGTAAGGACTTGCTTTGCTATATACAGCTCATACATGTGTATAGTATATTCATACATGCATAAAAGACAGACATTTTTCCTTAGAAGCATACACAAAAGGTTACACTTATACCTTTAATTAAAAAAACTCAGAAATTCCAATTAGTTCTTCTAATATAATGGGTTGTTGTATATCAATTCTGGGGTACGTGCATCTATTTTTGAGCCCACTTTCTAAATAACCATTCTGTAATTAAACAAGCATGCTTCCCCAACTCTCTTCCTTTATCTTGATATTTGCCCTTAGCATGAATGCCTTTCCAACTCTCCTGTCCTCATCCAAGTTCTTGCCACATATCCTATCCCAGAAGAACCTGCCCAGTCCAGTGCACCTCTTCAGGGCAACAGTGGTCTTCATCACATAAGCATCACAGGGTGCCAGCAAATCTGTACTTAGAATATCTGTGATTTCCCAATGTTTGTTAAGGTTGGGTCTTTCATGTTCACTTTTTTTGTTTATTTATTTGAAAGGCAGAGTTGCAGAGAGGCAGAAGCATAGAGAGAGAGAGAAGTCTTCCAATTGCTGGTTCACTCCCCAAATGATCGCAACAGCAGGAGCTGGACCAATTCAAAGCCAGGAGCCAGGAGCTTCTTCCAGGTCTCCCACACAGGTGCAGGGCCCCAAGGACTTGGGCCATCTTCTACTAGTTTCCCGGGTGCATTAACAGGGAGCTGGATTGGAAGTGGAGCTCCTGGGACTCAAAATCATGCCCATATGGGATGCCGGCACTGCAAGTGGCAGTTTTACCCACTACAAAACAATGCCGGCCCCTCATGTTCACTTTTTATCCTTTGAGCTTTTTGAGATTTATTGTTGGTTTTGTAACAGTTCCAAAATACTTGTTATTTATGCAATCCAGTGAAAAAATTCCTTTTAAATTATGTTTAAAATTTAAAATTTCTCTAAGGTTTTAGACAACAATCATTAGAAAAGCTTAAACACACAATGCTCCCACAATCACCATTTATATGTTGATAGGTATTTTCCAACTTGTCTTTTATTTCTGTTGCTTTATATTGTTGTAATCACCTACACTTTTATTGCCTCCTAGATGGCACTCAGCACAGACATTTTACTATTTTGTCACATCATAATCATATTTAAGAGCTGCATCATCAGTGCCACTCTACCTTTTTATTTAGTTTGTGTAAAACACAAAATGTCTCAGATATTCAGAGTAGGGTTTTTGAAAGGTCGCTTTCATCAGGCTCATCAAAGCACACATCCTGCCTGGTGAGGACTGAACCTTCACAGTGGGGGTGGCACTTTTTGGTTTTTTTAAAGGGTAACAAAATTAACATGCAAGTAAAAGTAATTATAAATACAATGGACAAGTAACATTAATATCAAATTTCAAGAATTAAATAATTCTTTATAGATAATATATCCTTGTCAGAATGCTATAAGTAATGTGTGATAGTCTTAGGTGTAAAATTTGACTAGAAGTCAAAATTCATTATATATTGAAAACCAAATTCCCAAGAACACAAATATAACATAAAATCGAAAACTCCTACTTAAAACAAACAAGTTGAACCACAATTTGAAAACTAGCAACCAACCAATTAAAAAGTTATAGAAGAAAAATTTCAAATCTAGAATTATAAAATATTCCAAATATTTAAGAAAGAAAGAAACACACCTATGTTTCCCACACATATTCATAGTGGAAATAAGCAGAGATTATTTTAAAATTTCTTTTGGAAAGCCAGCAAAACATTGATGAGGCTGCAAGTTGACCAGAAGTTGAAATACAAATTAAGTATCCCTTTCATAAACAGATACATATATATTCTTAGTAAACATTAGGTTAATAAAGGAAATAAGATATGAAAACATAATTAATAACAAGTGAGATATAATAAAAATTTCAAGAGCTGTTAACGTTGGTAAACAAGCCTTGTAAATTTTCCAGATAGTTGATAAATTTAAGAAAATTGCATGATCATTTAAATATTGAAAGTAATTTTAATAATTCAACATCTAGTAAAAAAAACCTTATAGCAGTATAGTAAAAGCAACAGTTTCCTTATTCTGATCGAGATTGTTTAAAAGGATCCTGTAACAAACAACACAATTAATACAGGATCATTGAAACCTTTTTTCCTGGAAGTAAACCTAGAACAGGCTTCCTCCATTATCTCCAACTTCTTATCAGAAAAGTAGTGGAGGAAAAAGAGAAAAAAAAGAATGACAAAGTAAAGATCAATTTCTAAGCAATATATGGTCAATATATTGGAGTTATTTATATAGATTGTCCATAAAATCTAAAAACAAATACAACTGCTAAATGAATTTACCAGATTGCTGGAAAGATTAATATATAAAATCCAATAGATCACCAAGCACCAGCAAGAAACAAATAGAAAATAGGAAAGATCAACAGGCAGCGTAGAAAACAGATATTGACAGAACAAAAGGAAAAAAAAGGATTAAATATTATACATTTAAGCATTTTAAATCAATATTTAAAAAGTAACACAAACGACCAAACAGAAAAACGAGCAAAAATACAAGGGGAAAGAAAGGCCCATAAGCCGAGGAGAGCAGCAAGATGGCGGAATACGCAGGGAGCACACTATTAGTCTGGGGGAGAGACAGTTTAATATAAGTGGAGATACTGCAGGGTCAAGGAAGAGTAGGGGATGAAACAGCAGAAGAAACTCTTCCGGAACTAGTGATTCACAGTGTACCTGTGTGGAGAGCATGGAAGCCCAAGTTCGGGACACCAGCGGCAGACTCAACACACAAGCGCTGGAACGTGAGGTGAGCCAAACCTCAATAGCCCGAGACACAGCAGGCAAGCGGAAAGAGGAGGCTAGAGGGAACGAGGCTTGAAACTCCGTGGGGAAAAATTCACCAGGCTAACTAGAAGAGAGAGAGGAAAAAAAAAAGTGACCGATATGGACACAAGTTTCTCTCTCTCCGCTCACCTCTCAAAGGCGAGCAAGACAGAGCAGGCGCCATTTTGGACATACATCATAAGCAGGGAGATCTCAGGTCTGCACCGGCCCTGAGCTGAGCAGAAACACCTGACTTTGGGGGGAGGGGTGAAACAACAGGAGATTAGGATCTAACTTGGCAACCCAGTGGGAGACTGCAGAGAATTGGAGCCCACACTGAGGGCAGCACAGAATCCCTGTGTGGTCCTTGGGAAAGAGCTTCAAATCTCTGGCTCCTGTGGGTATATCATTTGCCTGCTAACTACCTCCAATTCTGTTCAGCTGTGCGGAATTACTTCCCTTTTGAATCAAAAAAAGAAAGAGAGATTTACCACACCTAACCTGGGAGTGTCATCTTTGACACACCCTCAACCCTGAGAAACCAAACACAGCTCTCAGTCCACACTCATCTCAAGCCTCTAAGGCTCCACTGAAAGCAGACAGTCCACTTAATATAGAGCCATAGTGTAACAAGAAAAAACACCACAGTGAAGAAACCAAATATCTCCAACATGCCAAACAACAAACGCAAAAACCAAGCTAGCAAGAACAAGGAAGACACGATGACGCCCCCAAATGAAAAAGACACCCCAATTCAATATTATGAAGATGATGAGATCGAAGAAATGCAAGAAGCAGATCTCAAAAAATTGATAAGAACATTAAGAAGTTCTCAAAAACAAATTCTTGAACTACTGAAATCCTTAATGGACAAAATAGAAAATATCTCCCGTGAAAATGAAATATTAAGGAGGAATCAAAATGAAATGAAACAACTAGTGGAACAAGAAACTGTGATAGTGATGAGAAATCATAATGAAATGAAGAATTCAATAGATCAAATGACAAACACATTAGAGAGCCTTAAAAACAGAATGGGTGAAGCAGAAGAGAGAATATCAGACTTAGAAGACAGAGAACAGGAAAGGAAACAGGCAAACCAAAGAAAAGAAGAAGAAATTAGAAATCTAAAAAATATTGTCGGGAATCTACAGGATACTATTAAAAAACCAACATTCGGGTTCTAGGAGTTCCTGAAGGCATGGAGAGGGAGAAAGGATTAGAAGGCATTTTCAGTGAGATACTAGCAGAAAATCTCCCAGGTTTGGAGAAGGACAGAGGCATCTTAGTACAGGAAGCTCATAGAACCCCTAATAAACATGACCAAAAGAGATCCTCACCACGACATGTTGTAATCAAACTCACCACAGTGAAACATAAAGAAAAGATCCTAAAATGTGCAAGAGAGAGAAATGCCAGATTACTCTCAGAGGATCTCCAATTAACTCACAGCAGACTTCTCATCAGAAACCCTACAAGCTAGAAGGGAATGGCGAAAACATAGCCCAGGTACTAAGAGAGAAAAACTGCCAGCCCAGAATACTGTATCCTGCAAAGCTCTCATTTGTGAATGAAGGTGAAATTAAGACTTTTCATAGCAAACAGAAACTGAAAGAATTTGTTGCACTCATCCTGCCCTGCAAAATATGCTTAAAGATGTGTTACACACAGAAACACAGAAACATGGTCACCAATATGAAAGAAGGTAAAGGAAGGAAACCTCACAGCAAAAGATCACAGGAAGCTCAATTTCTCTTTGACATAGAATTAAACTCTGATGCTCTGTTAAAGCAATGTGTTAAAGTAATCTATTATGTTCTCTTGATGTCTGTTAAATTCTAATTGTTCAAAAACAGCTGCATTTTGATTAAGAGCTATGGGTTATTTAAATATGTGCTTATTTTCAAAGATTTGAATAATCACCTTGTAACAATGATCAAATTTGGTCAATGTTATGTCATGATTTTAAGGAATCTTATTTCAACCAGATAGTTTGGATTTTGAGCCTTCTTGGCATTCTTGACAGGCATTCAAAAAATTAACGTTTCAAACAATCTGGTCTCTAAAATTTCCAGTAAATCCTGGACTTTGGTTTTTCCAGTTTGGGCCCAACTGAAAAAATCGAAGGACCTATGTCTCTCATCTTATAGAGACACCAACTAAGCAGGCTATTTGGATTATATTAGAAGGACTGTCAAGATGTGATGTGGTACCAGACTTTAAGTTTCTATAATGGAAAATGCTATTAATACAAATGTTTGAGAATTAAAAGTCTAATGATCTTGTGTTACTAGACATGATAGTTATCTTAATGAGAAAGCCCCAGAGGCCTAAAGGGTTAAATACTTGTAAAATCCTACAGGTGCTTTCAAAAATACTGTGAAGTAAGCAAGTGGCATCTTGTTGGTTGATGAGTTTATAATTTTAAACATGGCGACTTAAAGTCTTTTGTCATCCATAGTTATATATGATGTGCTGCTCATAAAACTAAAGCGTTGTTGGTTCTGGGTTTTAGCTGTCCTCCTATAGGTTCCTATGGACTTTTTCCAGCCACTTCTATTGTATTCAGTACTTTGGGATGGCTCTGTAAACAGATGAAGCCAATAATGTATTCACAGTACCAACTGAGAGAAAGTATGGTTAACTGAGGTTACTAAAAAGAAAAAGCAATTCAAATCAATTGGCAATCTACAAAAAGAGTTAAAGATTTTAAAAGCTATTATTAAAATTGCTATATTGGTCTACTATGCTATGTTATATGTGTGTACATATTGTATGTCCACATGGGGAAATTTTATTAAGTTTTATTTTAAATGGCTTATAGATAAGATTGTCCATAAATTTAAGCTGCTAAAATCAATCAAAGATACATTTTAATTTGAGTAACCTGAATCTGTGTATCATATGATTTAAAACGTGTTGGTAGAAAGAAACTAAAAACATTTTAGATGGTTGTGCTGAAGTTTACTGGTTAAACAAACTACACCATGTTAGATATTTAAGAGGTGTTTTCAAATACATGATTCTTAAAATTTATAGAAGGCATTGGACCTTCTGGTAAATGTTTTCTTAAGTTGTTATCTAACGGTTGAAACGGTTTGCTTAAGTATTCATGTAATATTGCTATTGTCAGCAAGTGATCTAGGACTTGCTCCCTCATTTCTCTATTCTAAGCCCAACTTGTTCTTTCATTTCTCTATTCTCTTCAAGGTAGGAAACTAATTCTATTATAAAGGAATCTGTAGGACGCACAATTTAATCTTTAGATCTTATGAAAGAGATGGCTAACATTTTTCTGTAATAGCATAGCCAAAATAAGAACTTAAATAATAATCTCATAGCTAGATTCACTTCACCATCAGCGAAGTATACAGTAAGTAGGAAAAACCTCCCTTTCAGACCGAAGGGAAAGAAAGTTTTAAAGTGAGAACATAATTTTCCTCATGGGCATTGTCTACCTTAGAAAAACTACTACAGAACATGCCTGTTACTATAGACTTGTAGTTCAGGCCACCGAAGATTAGAGATGGGACTTGGGCACTCCCTTGACTTGCATCCTCTGGTCTGCTTTAACACAAACCAGGAGGAAAAGAAAGCTCGGCATCAGAAGCAATGGGTGGCAGGCCTATTAATGGCTGATCTATACAGTGATCTGCCCTCAAGAAGACCCAACAGGCCAGTCCACTGCAGTGGCTTTCAATGTGGTAAGCCTGGGCTTCAGCAGAAGTCAGCTTGTGATGAGCCCTGGCAGCTCTGCCAAGAGTTGGATCACTGGAAATGGACCTGCCCTGGAGTCAAAGGATGCCCAGGTCAGAGCCACAGATCTTATTGGCTCTAAGCTGAAAAGCCCTTCACTCAGCCCAACTTCCAAAGTGACCACTGTAGCTGAGGGTATGGTCAAGTAGGGTCAGCAACATTGCAGGCAGAACCGTAAATTTTTTGTTGGAGATGCCACCTGCCTTTACCTGGCCAGCTCTCCTCCCAGGCCAGCCAAGTAATGAAAGTCAACAGAGTGCCTTCCCCTAGGAGGTTCACACCTCCCTTAGGATGCACCCCATGTGAAGAGATAGATAGGTCTGGGCCTCTTAGCTTACAATGCCTAAAGCCCAGCAGATTATTATCAAGCCCCTTCTATCAGGTTCTATTTGCCTCTCAATCAGAAAACTTAATTGTAGCTTAGACAGCACCTTTCTTAGCTCCTCTAATAATGACTCTGTCCTTTGTTCTAGACCCTGTCTAGCGTACTTGGGCCTCATTCCTTTGTAATCATAACCTCTACTCTACCACCAATGGCTCTACTCCCAACCTGTGTGTACTGATGGTCCTCTTCCCCACTTAATGCTGTATAATTGTTCAAACCTGGTAAATGCCACTCTTAGGATCATTGGTTACTATCCTCACTCTGTCTTTTATGACCTTGTCTAAATATGATCAGAGTCGGCAAACTTGGAAGGCTTCCATAGCCTTGGCAACTCATGACGACAGCCTAGGATGGTTACTGGTGCCATAAACTAGAGTGTCAATTTGTTGGGTCAACAACAGGAGCCACTGTGCACTTGCTCCTCATGTGGGATCTCTGTCCTTAATGTGCTGTACATTTTGATTTAATGCTATAACTAGTACTCAAACAGTATGTTTCACTTTGTGTTTCCATGTGGGTGCAAACTGTTGAAATCTTTATACTAAATTGATCTTCTGTATGTAAAGAGAATTGAAAATGAATCTTGATGCAAATGGAAGGGGAGAGGGAGCGGGAGAGGGGAGGGTTGCGGGTGGGAGGGAAGTTATGGGAGGGGAAGCCATTGTAATCCATAAGCTGTACACTGGAAATTTATATTCATTAAATAAAAATTAAAAAAAAAAGAAGAGAACACAGAGAGAATAAACCAGTGGGTGAAAAATCACCTACTCTTCCCCCACACTACCCCAATCTGTCACTCTGCCTTTCAAATAAATAAAGCCTTAAAAAAAAAAAAAGGCCCATAAGCCAACAGATAAAATTCTAGCTCACCTGAAGCAGGTTACCGCAAGCTCAGGAAAGAATCCACCCGGGAGGACAGGGGGACACAGGGCGACACCAGCAGAGGGCAGCAGGAGCTGAGAGGCCCTCCTGCAGCAGGGAGGAGGGCCCAGGAGGAGCAGTTTCCCACCTGACCCAGGCCTCCATGCCTGCTGTTTCCATCCACACAACCTGAGCTTAGGGCGTCCCAGCTATGGAGGATGCTGATTGGCTGCGTCGTTTGTGACGTGTCATGCAAACTGGTCCAATCAGGGATGGCGACATCCAGGAGTCTTGACGTCATAGTCCTCTGTCCTACAGTTCTGCGGGTGCGCCAGGTCCTAGGAGACGGCGCCGCTGCCATGAGCTCCCAAGCCAATCAGAATCCGCCGCTTTCCACCTTCACTGACGGCGGAGGGCTGGAGGGCAGCGACGCTGGACACCTAGGAAGCTGACCACCACGACACGGTGAGTGTGTGGGCCCGGTGTCCGGGGGGAAGCGGAGCCGCTGGAGCTGCTGAAGGGCCAGGAGGACGTGGGCCGCCCAGAGGTCATCTCTGGGATCTGTGGGCACCACACTGCCGCAGGTACAGCACTTTCCTTGGTCCCCTCTGACCCCGGGTTGGGGGAGACTGGCGCCGGAGACCCCCAACACCCTGGGCCTTCCCTGCTTGCAGCGACTTCGCATCCCTGGAGCCGTCCCTAGGCAGCTGTGTAGCGGCAGCTCCGCGTCTCCCCAGGTGTGCAGTGGGGCCTGAGCTGTCACTAGGGAAGCTGTGGGTTCTGTGTATGGGGTTCATGCGGGCCTGCAGCTGTCCTAATGCGGCCCTCGGTTCCTCCTTTCTTCCCTGTGAGGACTTGATTCTAAATATTCTAAACATTTTCTAAATATGTATGCATCAGGGTCTTGTCCAGGATGCTGACCTCTTTGCTTAGCTGTTTCTAGAGGGGTCTCTGTTTTCTGTTTCCAGTAACGTAGTAACACAGGTTAGATAAGATAAAAAGAGAAGTGTTTGACTCTGGGTTTTTATCCAGGTATTAGAGAGGCAGGAGGGCCTGTAATTTGACACTTGGCTATCATCTTAGCACTTACAGGCTCCCTTGACAGGCTGTCGTCTCTATTAACACTTTCAAAATAGAAATTTTGGCCACTTAAATTTATGTGTTTGAAAAATTTTGTTCCAAGAAATCCTTTCCAATCCTGAAGATATGCCTAGTTTACTGTTATTTTGAATTTATATTTTCATTTAAGAGCCTATTTCTTTTTGCTTATTTTAATTTTTCAATATTGTTGGAGTATAATTGACAGAATGTGTGTATATTCAAGATATGAAACCTGATGTTTTATAGGTGAGGGGATTTTCAAAAGTTATGGAAAATTGAAATTATCTTTTAATCCCATTTTTTATAAACTTTTGTAATCCTCTTGTACATATACAGGAATCATTATGAAATGCTTAGGACAAGGTAACATATCCATCACCTTACATTGTTACATTTTTAAAGAATACATAAGACATTAGCAAGTTGTGAGTATGTAATAGAGTATTATTTTAAATACTGTGTTGAATATTTTAAATACTGTGTTTAAAATCTTGAATTAATTTATCTCATAATTGCAAATGTTTTCCCATTTCCTTTGCTCTGATCCCCTGACAACCACTGTTCTTTTCTGTGATTGTGATTTTCTTAGGTTCCATATACAGTTGAGATTGTATGGCAATTATCTTTTAAGGCCTTATTCCCAATAGCCTAATGAGCTATTCCTATTTTTGGATCCATGTTTTGACAAAATAGTAGAATTTCCTTTTAAGATTGCATATGATTCCTGTGTGTGTGTGTGTGTGTGTGTGTTTCTGTGTATGTCACACTTTCTTCATTCATCTGTTGATGAATGGTGATTTCCATATCTTGTATTTGTAGATAATGAATATAGTGATACAGGTATCTCTTGAGATACTGATTTCCTTTGGAAACAAATGCAGTAGTAGGTTTTTCATATGTTCTATAATTAATTTGTTTGAAGTCCTACACAGTGTTTTTGTATTGGATATACCAAGTTTTAGTCCCACCAATGATTTATATATTCCCCTTTTTCCACATCTGGTCTAATTTATCTTTTTATTTTTGCATAATAGTCATTTTAACATATGTGAGTTAATAACCATTGTAATTAGCATCGTAGTCTTGAATAACAGTGTTGAGCCCCTTTTTAGTTACCTGTTAGCTACTTGTTTATGTTCAGTGGAAAAACTAATCAATCCTTTGTGCATTTTTTATTGCAATATGTGTTTTTGAGTTGTCTGTGTTCATTGTATTGCTCCCTTAGTCAGACTGGGGTTTCCCATTATTTTCTTCTATTCTTTGGGTTAACTTTTCAGTTTTACCTTTAGTATGCAGAATGCTTTTTCGTTACGTTTTTGTAGTCTTAACTTTTGTTTTTGTCACCTGTGCTTTTAGTGTCACATCTAAACAATCATTGTTGCGATTTGTGTCAATGAATTTGCTCCCATTTTTAAGGAGTTTTAAATTCTCAGGTCTTGTATGTAAGCTTACCCTTTAAGTTGAAATTCTTGCCTGGTGTAATATAATAATGTTATCTTTCAATTTTTGGCATGTGGATGTCCAATTTGCCCCTGTTTCAAATGTCGTCACAAAATAATGAGTAGCCACTTGCAACTGTGGCATCACTTGCTGGACCAGCACCCCAGAAGATGTGCCTCTAGGCCGGCGTCGTGGCTCACTAGGCTAATCCTCCGCCTTGCGGCGCCGGCACACCGGGTTCTAGTCCCGGTCGGGGCACTGATCCTGTCCCGGTTGCCCCTCTTCCAGGCCAGCTCTCTGCTGTGGCTAGGGAGTGCAGTGGAGGATGGCCCAAGTCCTTGGGCCCTGCACCCCATGGGAGACCAGGAGAAGCACCTGGCTCCTGCCATTGGATCAGCGCGGTGCGCCGGCTGCAGCGCGCCTACCGCGGCGGCCATTGGAGGGTGAACCAATGGCAAAAGGAAGACCTTTCTCTCTGTCTCTCTCTCACTGTCCACTCTGCCTGTCAAAAATAAAAAAATAAAAATAAAAATAAATAAAAAAGAAGATGTGCCTCTAATTGCACAGGAACAAGGCAAAAAGTGCCAGAGTCCAGTTTTTCCCTAATCTCACTCATCCCCAAACCAATCCCACTGTGCTCTGCTGCTCTTCCTGTCTGCAGTAAAAGACTTCAGAAGTGAGCATCCAGGGAGAGACACACATGAAGTCTAAGGGATCACTCAGTAGTCTACCATTGGTTATTGTCTGTGTTGACAGTACCTAGCTGCCCTCCAGCTACTACCTAGCATACACCTGTGACACTACATGGATCCCTTCCTTCTGAATGTTATACAAGAGGAAGATGCATCATGAGGCCTCACATTTGCAATTGAACTGTCCTTGTCAGGGTTATGGTAATATCATAGATCCACAGCAATGGGAAATTTCAGTACCATGTTGTAGATTCTTCTCTATCCCCTGTGTATGGCCTTTCTTGTCGTCTCTCCTTCTCCTTTAAGAGGGCATGAATAATAATGGAAACTTTGGAGACTGATATAAGAGCTCCAATGTTGGCCTTATTACCAATTAGCCCTGTGACTTATCTAAATTACTTAACTTTAAAGTTTCTAAGATTAGTTGTCATAACCTGTAAAATGCCCATGATATGATTTAATAAGTTTGCTGTGATAATACTCTGGTGAGTGGTGCTGTGGCTTGGGGTCCACATGCCTTCATCAGGATCAATCGACTGTCCTTATTTTGCCACCTGACAGTAATGTTAGCTCTTGGTGGTCGTCTTCTGAATTCTCTCCTAGATATCATCTCCATATCACCCATGACCCTGTTCTTCTGAGTGGATACTATGCCTAAAAATGGAAAAGTCTTCTCTTTATCTGAAACTGGACTTTTTCTGAAGGGGCACTGCAACCTCAGATCTTTTTGTGAGTTCAAATTAAGCTTCTCTCATGGCTGCAGCTCAGCTTCTCATTTGCTGATATGCTTTCCTCTCCAGCAAGTCTTTTCCAATATGTCTGTTGAAAATTACTTCTTTCTCATCCAAGGGAAGAAGGTTAAAAGAATCTCAAACTCTTACTAGCTGCCAAATAAATTTGTATTGTTATTTATTTATATATTTAATTAATTATTTGAAATTCAAAGTTGAGAGAGAGAGGGCAACAAGGAGAAAGATTGATTCTCCATCTGTGAGATACTCCTCAAATGTCTGTGATGGCCAGGGCTGGGTCAGGCAGAAGCCAGGAGCTTCTTTTGGATATCCCACATGAGTGCAGGGGCTCAATAACTTGGTCCATCTTCTGCTGCTTTCCTAGGAGTATTAGAAGGGAGCTAGATCAGAAGTAGAGTAGCTAGGACTCAAATCAGTGTCCATATGGGATGCCTGCCCTGCACATGGCAGATTAACCTGCTGTGCCACAGTACTGGCCACTCTTGTAACTCTTTAGAGAGTAAAATAACTTATTTTAAGAGATTTTCTAGGATATTCATCACACACTCACACACAGAGAGAATTGTAATTCATAGTTGCATCATGAGTAGAGGGAATAAAACTATCCCAAATTCTAAATAAGAAAAAATGGTTGTTTGACATTTAGACATTATTTTATTAAAGCGTGTTCTAATTAGGTTGCTCTGGTGAAAACTGAAGCTTGTTATTTGATGATTGATTCTCTTGTATATTGTAAATTTTGTCTCTATGTGTTTGATTATTTATGCCAAGTTGGTGGAGATGCTGGCACTATATTCCTTGAAGGTTAGAAGTTCATTAAGATATTATTAACCTGCAGAAAGTAAATTACTTTTATATCTAAGTTAGTAGTTAGACATTTCTTTCCTATAATAAAACCCAGTTTCTTATATACATGATGAATTGCTTTTTTTGACTCTCATTGTTACTTTCATAATGCATTAAATAAAATTTTGTCAGATACTTACTATTTGTGTGAAAATAGTGTCTTTAACAGTCCTTCTGTATGACAAAGTGTGTTTCTGAATATTTGTTTCTCAAGGGCAGCCTAACGTTTCATGGGAGCAATTGGAAAAGATAAGTCAATACACAAGTTAGCCGAAAGCTACTATTCAGTCCAAACTTAGAGTATAGTTTTGATATATTTGATAGGGATCTCAAAAAAATTCCATACACTGAGTGGCTTAATAAAAAAGAAAGGCAGAGAGACAGAAAAATCTAAGAATAAAAAAAACACAGAAATTAATATCTTAGAGTTGTGGAGCTTTGACATCTGAGATGGAGGTATCAGCAGGGCAAGTTCCTCTGAAAGCTGGGGTGGTGAACTGGATTCGCATCTCCCTGGCAGCTTTGGGCTTGCCTTCACTTTCATATGGCTTTCTCCCTATGTGTGTGCCTGCATCCAGACTTTTACTTTTTACAAAGATGCCAGTCATTCTGGTTCATAATACTCTCCTGATGGCCCTGTTTTGTCGTGATTACTTCTGCAAAGTATTTATTTCAAATAAGGCCACATTCTGAGGTCCTGGTGTTGGGACTTCAAATTATGAAACTTTGGGAAAACACAATTTAAGCTGTAACAGAAGGTTACTTCCTCTCCACCTCTAAAGATGACTTTTTCCCACAAATAACATTTTAAGGAACAGAATGTCATTAACTTACAATGCACTCTCAGATGAGAAATCTGAGAAAAAAAAGGACTTCATTGTCAAACCTCACACAAAGCACATTCCAATATGATTATGTGTATGTGGTTATGGTGAATTATATTTTGGAATTAAATGCTGTCTACGTGATGAGTTTGCAAGTTCTTAGGGACATTGGCAAGCAGTCCATTTTTTTAAGATTATTTATTTTAGAGGCAGAGCTACAGACACACAGAGAGAGAGACAGGGAGAGAGCTCTCCATTACCTGGCTAAATGTCCAAATTGTGGTAATGGCAGGGGCTAAGTCAAATCAAATCCAGTAGTCAGGACCTTCTTCCAAACATTTTAGTCTGCATGTTTTATTGGTAGAACTAAGGCAATTTACACTCAAGATTACTATCAGTAATTATCAACTTCTGGCATTTTCCTATAAATATTCCTAGTTTGTTTTGTATTTTTCATTATAGGTTTACTATATTTTCTGCCTTCACATTCTTTGATGATGCTGACTCTCTTTCTGTTTTTATATGAAGCACATCTTAAGTATGATTTGTAAAGCTGGATGAGCACTGACACATTCTTTCAATTTCTGTTGTTTTGAAAGGTCTTTATTTCACCTCCATTTGATATGGGTTGCCCTTTTAATTTTTTTAACATTAATATCTTGAAGGTCATGTCATCTGTTTAGATAAGAATTCTGAATATCAGCTCGAATATCAACATGGTATGCTTTAGCATTTATGGTGTGGGAGAAATACACAGGAAAGTGAGGACCTCATTTAAGGGAGAGAGGAGTTTAGAAGTGTGAACTGAGTGCATACCAGTCATAGACAGGCCGGTTAAAAGATGTTTTCACATCAGTTACTGCTTGATATGCCTGCAACCAACAGTGGACTACCTTGGTTCTAGTAATAACTCCACTCCCAATTCAGACTTTCTACTGACAAGCACACTGGTAGGTAAAAGCCAATGTCTAAAATTTTTGTATCTCTATCACTCACATCAAAGATCTGGATTATACTAATATGAGGAAGTCAAATTATCCCTATTTGCAGATGATATGATTTTAAATATAGGAGAACCAAAAAACCCCACTAAGAGATTATTGGAACTCATTAAAAATTTTGGGAAAGTGGCAGTGTGTAAAATTAGCACACAAAAAATCAATAGCCTTTGTATACAAAAACAATGCCATGGCTGAGAAAGAAGTCTTAAGATCAGTCCAATTCACAGTTGTTACAAAAATATTTAAATGCATTGGAATAAATTTAAACCAAGGAAGTGAGAATTCTATGACTGATAATTTTTTTAAAAAAATAATGAAAAAAACAGAAGAAGACACAAAAAATTGAAGCATCTTCCATGTTCATGGATTGGAAAAATCAGTATCATCAGAATGTACATTATACCAAAAGCAATTTACAGAATCAGTGAGATGCCAATCAAAATAGCAAGGACCTAGAAAAAATGCTATTAAAATTATATGGAAGCACTACAGACCCTGAATAGCCAAAGCAGTCTTATATATAAAACCAAAGCTGGACGCATTATGAAATCAGATTTCAAGACATACTACTGGCAGTTATAATTTAAACAACCTGGTACTGGCAAAAAAAAAAATATGAGTAGACAAATAGAACAGCATAGAAACTCCAGACTAATCCATGCATCTACAACCAACATATTTTTCACAAAAGATCAAGGACAGTCTCTTCATCAAATGGTGCTGGTAAACCTGGATCTCCACATGCATAAGCATGAAACTAGACCCCCCACCTTACACCTTACACAAAAATCCACTCAAAATGAATCAAATACCTAAATCTATGACCCAATACCATCAAATTATTATAGGAAAATTTCAGATAAACTTTGCAAGACTTTAGCACAAAGACTTTAATTTTTATCCCTCAAACCTCCCTGTCTGTGATTATGAGGAATTATTATAATTGAATGATTATGAATATGAATTATGGTGATAAAAATAATGGCTAATAATTTTTGAACCCTTAACAAAGGGCAAATTTTGTTCTAGGGACTTGGCAGGTATACAACCATTAAATTTTCACAATGACCCTGTAAGGCAGAAACTATAACCTTTTTATGTTTTAAAAAAGAGATCGGTGCTGTGGCTCACTTGGTTAATCCTCCACCTGCAGTGTCGGCAACTCATATGGGTGCCAGGTTCTAGTCCCAGTTGCTCCTCTTCCAGTCCAGCTCTCTGCTGTGGCCCAGGAGGGCAGTGGAGGATGGCCCAAGTGCTTGGACCCCTGCCCCCACATGGGAGACCAGGAGAAGCACTTGGCTCCTGGCTTCAGATTGGCATAGCTCTGGCTGTAGTGGTCATTTGGGGGGTGAACCAATGGAAGGAAGACTTTTCCCTCTGTCTCTCTCTCTCACTGTCTAACTCTGTCAAATAAATAAAAAAGAAAAAGAAACTGAGGCCCAGGGTGTTTAAGTAGAATGTTAAGGTCATGAATGCTTTTTTAAAATTCTCCAAATACAAACTATTGATCATAATGCATTTGAACATGGGGTTTAGAGGCTTACAGATCTGGAATTATGCTTTATCCCTCTAAGTGCAGCCACAGTCATTTATCATTTATTTTCCACAATTGGTGGAGAAATATAAATTTTAAAAAGTATATAGCTCTTCTTTATCTACTCTGAAAATGTTTTGACTTACTGGAAGTTTAGGTAGTGATTAATGGATAGATACCGACACATGGGTGAGTGAATAAAGACCTTTAGCTTTGTTATTTTCTGTCACTAGATGACACAAAAATGCCTAAACAAGTTGAAAGTCTCCTTTCTGGGACTCACAAAGCATATGCAATAGTAAATAATCACTAGACTTTAATCCTAACCACAGAAGATTACAAGGGGATTCTACACTTTACAAACATGATGGAAAGACTAATTTGATTTCTTATTCTGTTGTCTTTTTCTATGTATTCAGTATAATTTTAAGATTTTTCCCTTCATTATTTTAAAATATTTTAGTTCTATTTAATTTTTATTAATATAAAAAGAACATTTTTTAGATTTTTTTTATTTGAAAGTCAGAGTTACACAGAGAGAGGAGAGGCAGAGAGAGAAAGAGGTCTTCCATCTGAATGTTCACTCCCCAAATGGTCGCAACTGCTGGAGCTGTGATGATCTGAAGCCAGGAGCCAGGAGCTTCTTCCAGGTCTCCCACGTGGGTGGGACCCAAGGACATGGGCCATCTTCTACTGGTACCCTGGGACATAGCAGAGAGCTGGATAGGAAGTGGAGCAGCCGGGCCTCAAACTGGCACCCACATGGAATGCCGGCACTTCAGGCCAGGGCATTAACCCACTGTGCAACAGCACCGGACCCAAAAGAACAGATTTAATATATTTCTTTTTTTTACAGGCAGTGTTAGACAGTGAGAGAGAGAGAGACAGAGAGAAAGGTCTTCCTTTTTCCATTGGTTCACCCCCCAAGTGGCCACTACAGCCAGCGTGTTGTGGCCATCACGCTGCACCGATCCAAAGCCAGGAGCCAGGTGCTTCCTCTTGGTCTCCCATGTGGGTGCAGGACCCAAGCACTTGGGCCATCCTCCACTGCCTTCCCGGGCCACAGCAGAGAGCTGGACTGGAAGAGGAGCGACCGGGACAGAATCCAGCACCCCAACTGGGACTAGAACCCAGGGTGCTGGTGTGCAGGTGGAGGATTAACCTAGTGAGCCACAGTGCTAGCCAGATTTAATATATTTCTGAGGTAAAATTCTAGTGAAATAACCACACTTCACTCCCATCCTTCTCCGCATCAACCAATGACCCTCCTTCCCTTCTTTTTTCTTTAATCTTTGCAAAAGCATAATTTTAGTCCATTGTATAATCACAGATTTAATGTACCACTAACAATAATAAGTTAAAGGTAGAAAGATCACAATTTGACAGAAGTAGAAACAAGAGCTAAAAACATCAAATCACAAGATGTCCATTTCATTCCTACACATTTTTTGTGCTTTATAATGACTACCATATATCAGAGAAAATGTAATATTTGTCTTTAGAATACTGGCTGATTTCACTAAGCACAGTTGTTTGCAGCTGCATCCATTTCTTTCCAAAAGACAGGATTTCATTAATTTTTAAGGATGAGTAGTATTCAATCGTGTATATATACTAAAAATCTTTTTTGAAGATTTACTTATTTATTTGAAAGTCTGAATTATATAGGGTAAAGGAAAGACAGAGAGAGAGAGAGAGAGAGAGAGAGAGAGAGAGATTCTTTCTGCTGGTTCACTCCTCAAATGACCACAGCAGTCAGGGCTGGGCCAGACTGGAGCCAGGGGCTTCTTCCAAGTCTCCCACATGGGTTCTGGAGCCCAAGAACACAGACATTTTCCATTATTTTCCCATGTGCATTAGCAAGGGTCTGGATCTGAAGGGAACACCAAGGACTAGAATGGGTGCCAATATGGGATGGCAGCACTGCAGATGCCAGCTTAACCTGCTACAGCATAGCTCTAGCCCCAACATTTTCTTCATTGAGTTATCAACTGATGGACATCTATGTTGATTCCATGTGTTAGCTCTCTGTGAATTGACATGCAATGAACATGAGGGTTTTTTCATAGGGTGATTTCATTTCATTTGGGTAATTCCCAGGAGATGCATGACCAGGTCATATGGTAGATCTATTTTCAGATTTTTGAGTAATCTACCTATTGTCTTCCATAATGATTGTTCTCATTTACATTATCATCAAGAGTGTATTAAGGTAATGTTTTCCATAAATCCTCACCAGTGTTTATTATTTTTCTGATTTTTGGATGATTACCATTGTAACTGGGTGAGGAAATACCTAATGTAGTTTTTATTAAAATTTCCCTGATGGCTACTACTTCTGAGCATTTTTTCATTTGTTATATTTCATCCTTTGAAAAAAATGCCTGTCCATGCCCTTTACCCATTTCTTAACTGTATTGTTTTGTTTTGTTATTGTTGAGATTTTGAGCTCATTATAGATTCTGAGTATTAATTATTTATCAGTTTCATAGTTCCCAAATATTTTCTCTCATTCTGTTGGTTGCTTCTTCACTGTGTTAAGTTTTTACTTTTAGTGCAAAGGCTTCCCTCCCTTTCAATTGTTGTGAAAGTTTCAGACTTAGAATTAGAATTAGTTCTTTAAAAGTCTTCTTTAAAAGTGGAATTCAACAGTGAAGCCATCTGGTCCTGGGCTTTTCTTTGTTGGGAGGGTCTTTATTACTGATTCAGTCTCCATCTTGCTTATTGGCCTATTTAAATTTTCTGTGTCTTCATAAATCAATTTTGATAGTGTGTCTGCTTCTAGAAATCTATGTATTTCTTGTATATTTTCCAATCTTTCCAATAGCTGTTTGCATTAATTTAATTCCTGATGATTCTTTTTATTTCTGTGGCCTCTGTTGTGACATTTCTTTTTTTAAATATTTTTTTCATTTATTTGAAATTCAGAATTACACAGAGAAAGAAAGAGAGGCAGAGATAGAGAGAGGTCTTCCATCTGCTGGTTCACTCCCCAATTGGCTGCATTGTCTTGAGTTGTGCTGATTCAAAACCAGATGCCAGGAGATTCTTATGAGTCTCTCATGCAGATGAAGGGGCCCAAGGACTTGGGCCACCTTCTACTGCTTTATCAGGCCACAGCAAAGAGCTGGATCATAAGTGGAGTATCTGGGTCTCAAACCAGTATCTCCATGGGATGCTAGCACTTCAGGTGGTGGCTTTACCTGCTGTGCCACACCACTAGTCCCAACATCTCTTTTTTCATCTCTGAATTTGTTAATTTTGGTCTTCTCCCTTTTTTGTTTAGTTAAACCAAGGATATATCAATTTTATTTATTTTTCAAAACACTATTTCTTCATTTCATCCATTTTTTGCATTATTACATAATGACCTTGTCTCTTTGGACAGTTTCTTTTTTTGTTTAGAGATTTATTTATTTATTTGAAAATAAGAGTTACACCAAGAGAGAAGGAGAGTCAGAGAGAGAGGTCTTCCATCTGCTGGTTCACTCCCCATCAGCCGCAATGGGTGGAGCTGCTCCAATCCAAAGCCAGGAGCCAGGAGCTTCTTCTGGGTCTCCCACATGAGTGCAGGGGCCCAAGGACTTGGGTCATCTTCTACTGCTTTCCCAGGACATAGCAGAGAGATGGATCAGAAGTGGAGCAGCTAGGACATAAAGCAGCACCCATATGGGATGCCGGCACTGCAGGCAGTGACCTTACCCTCTATGCCACAGCACTGGCCCTGATGATTTCTTAAACTCTATTTTCTCTGGCTTAGCGCCTACATGACTGAGCATGTTCCAAGTAGTGCTCCGGTGACTCACTGCTGGCAGACCCTTGGGCTGAGGCCAGACATTCTTCCTCGCTTCCACTTCTGACATGCTGTTGGCTTATTCTGTGTATGTGTGGTAATACCATGTCTGCTCCACTGTTAGCAATCATGCCTCACACCCGGAATGCTGCCACTGTGGTAATTTTCCTTCATGGATTAGGAGATACTTGGCATGGATGGGCAGAAGCCTTTGCAGGTATCACAAGTTCACATACCAAATGTAGCTGCCCACATGCACCCATTATGCCTGTTACATTAAATATAAACATGGCTATGCCTTATTGGTTTGCTAATATTGGACTTTCACCAGACTCACAGGAGGATGAATCTGGAATTAAACAGACAGCAGGAAATGTAAAGGTTTTGATAGATCAAGAGATGATGAGTGGCATTCCTTCTAACAGAATTATTTTGGAAGGATTTCCTCAGGGAGGAGTTTTATTTTTATATACTGCTATTACCATACAGCAGAAACTGGTGGGTATCACGGCACTTAGTTGCTGGCTTCCACTTTGGGCTTCATTTCCAAGATGTCCTATCAGTGGTGCTAATAGAGATGTTTCTATTCTCCTGTGCCATGGAGATTGCAACCCTTAGGTCTACTAATGTTTCATTCTCTTACTATGGAAAAGCTAAACACATTGCTAAATCTGGCCAGTGTAACCTTTAAGGCCTATGAAGGCATGAGGCACAGTTCCTGTCAGCAAAAAAAGGATGCTTAACATTTCTGAGGTATGTTAATTTTTCTGCTGTATTACAACAGACCAAACAAGACACACAAGAATGTTTCTTATAAATGAGTGCTAATTGGTAATGAAAATAATTTAGTACTGGACTATAGAATAATAATGTTAATAATGAAGCCATATATTTATCTCTGGATTTAAAAATTTTGAACAATCATTTCTGAGTCATTTTGCTTTGCCTTGAAGAATAAAATATATTGTTTCAGTTATATAAGTCAGCAAAATCTTATTTATGGCAAGAAATATTCTGTTGCAATGTTGTGCTGTAAAGTGGGAAAATGTAAATGTTTTCCACAGTTTCTATCAATGTGAAATGAAACTTAATTCTGAAAAAAGTCTATTTTATCTGATATTAGGCTAGGAACTCCTGCTCATTTTTTAATTTCCATTAGCATAGAATAATTTTCTCCATTCTGTCACTTTCGGTCTGTGTGTAGCTTTGTTGGCACGCAGTGTTTCTTGTATGTTTTTAATCCATTCAGCCAGTCTATCTTTTATTTGGAGAGTTTATTCCACTTACATTCAAGGTTGTTATTGGTAGCTGGCACTGCAGCTCACTAGGCTAATCCTCTGCCTGTGGCACCAGTACACCGGGTTCTAGTCCTGGTTGGGGTGATGGATTCTGTCCCAGTTGCTCCTCTTCCAGTCCAGTTCTCGGATGTGGCCCGGGAAGGCAGTGGAGGACGGCCCAAGTCCTTGGGCCCTGCACCTGCATGGGAGGCCAGGAGTAAGCATCTAGCTCTTGGCTTCAGATTGGCACAGAGCACCAGCTGTAGTGGCTATTTGGGGGGTGAATCAATGGAAGAAAGACCCTTCTCTTTTTCTCTCTCACTGTATAACTCTGCCTGTCAAAAAAAAAAAAGGATTGTTTTTGGTGAGTGATGACTTGTTCTTGCCTTTTTTCCCCACATATATTCTACTGTTTGTTTTACTATTACTTTGTACTAATACTAGGTTTTTGGCCTGATATTCTTTCACGATGCTGGTTATATTTCTCTGTTTCTGTGTTTAGTACATCCTGAAGTATCACTTTTAAGGGGACAAGTTATTTTTTTTTCAAGATTGTTTGTTTTGGAAAGTCTTTATTAACTTTCATTTACAAATTAGAGCTGAGCTGGATACAGTATTCCAGCCCAACAGCTTTGTTTTTCCTTAAGGACTTGGACTATGTCTCTGTTCTATCCTCTTCTAGGGGGTTTTTGATGAAAAATCTGCTGTCAATCTAGAGCTCTTTTAATGATAGTCTTGCATTTCTGTCTTGTACTTTTTAGCATCTTTTCTTTATGTTTTACATTTGAAAGTTTGAATACTCTGTATTGTGATGAAGACCTTCTCCAATCATGTCTATCTAGGATTCTAGGTACTTCCTGTGCTTGGATGTCCATATCTTTGTCCAAATTTCAGAAAGTTTCTTCTATTATTTTGCTGATTAAGTTTTCTAAATTACTCTATTTTTCCACTCCTTCAGGGATGCCTAAGACATGTGTAGTTTGTCCTTGATGGTGTCTAATAGACTAAACACTGTTTTCATTTTTCTGAATTTTTTTCTTTTTTTTGTCAGACTGTGATATTTCAAAACCTTTGTCTTTCAGCTTGGATATTCTTTCTTTGGCACCATTGAGAATGGTGTTCATGCTTTTCACTGCATTTTTTATTTGACATATTGAACTCTTCATTTCTTAATATTTCAATTTGCTTGTTCTTTAATATTTCTATTTCTTGGCTGAATTTCTCATTCATGGCATGCATCAATTTCTTTAACTCATGTAATTGCTTCTCTGTATTTTTTAGTAATCCTACAATAAGTCCTAGTATTTCTGCATCTTTAAAAATAGTTATTTATTTCATCTGAAAAGCAGAGTAACAGATGGAGGGTACGAAAAAGGAAGAGAGAGAGAGAGATCCTCCATCCACTGGTTCAGTCTCCAAATGGCAAAAATGGCTGAGCTGGGCCAGGTTGAAGCCAGGAGCCAGGAACTGTATCCAGGGCTCCAATGTGTGTGGCAGGGACCCAAATACTTGGACTGTACTCCACTACTTTTCCAAGGAGATGGATTGGAAATGAAGCAGTCAGGATTGAACTGGCACTTATATGGGATACTGGTATTGCAAGTGGCATCTTAACATGTTATGCTACAATGCCAGCCTATAGTATTTGCAATTTAAGGTTGCAAACTATTAAGCCATGAAGTTATTAAATCTGCAGCCTCCCACATCCTACAGTGTGTGGTTCAGTTAATGTCCCAGGCTCCTTGCTCAGTTATGCTTTCACCGTTTCCTCTCCCTCTTAGGCCAGGCATGTGGCCCCCAGTGTAGGTTGGGAGACCTAGGCTCCATCAACACTGAGACCCACCACCACCACCATGCTGGAGAGCATACAAGTCAATGGACACCCAGCCACCATCTCCATCTGCCAGTGTTTCCAACTGACTTGTACCACTCTCTGTTTTCCCATAATTCATGATGTGAAAACACTGGCTTTTCCCCTTTCTCTTGAGTCTCAGGAGAGCCAAAGCAGCAGCCTTTTGCCTGGTTCCCCTCTCCCCTACCAAAGGGATCCTTCCTGATTTTCAGAGGCGTCTACTCCCTCCCCTAAATCAGGCTGAGAAGGAACCAGCCAGCTCTTACCTTCTCAGGTTTTCTCTCCCACCTCAGCTTATTTTTTGTTTCCCTCAACCCCCTACCTCAGAAGCCATTTTATGAACTGCTATGTGCCACCAGAGCCTTCAGTAAAAACAAAAGCAGGCCTGTTTATTAAAAAGAAATTGATCCATTTTTAACGTATGTCTTTTAGTAAATGCCTACATTGCATAGAGACTGGATAAGGTATTTAAACATGCCTAAAGGATCATTGAGGGCAGGCATTATCCCTTAATTCTCTCTTTTTTTTTTTTTTGACAGGCAGAGTAGACAGTGAGAGAGAGAGAGAAAGGTCTTCCTTTTGCCATTGGTTCACTCTCCAATGGAGCGCGCTGTGGCCAGCACACTGCGCTGATCCAAAGGCAGGAACCAGGTGCTTATCCTGGTCTCCCATGGGGTGCAGGACCCAAGCACTTGGGCCATCCTCCACTGCACTCCCTGGCCACAGCAGAGAGCTGGACTGGAAGAGGGGCAACCAGGACAGAATCCGGCACCCCGACCGGGACTAGAACCCGGCGTGCCAGCGCGGCAGGGCAGAGGATTAGCCTAGTGAGCCTCTGAGCCTTGGTGCCAGCCTTCTTAATTCTCTTAATGCTAATCAACCTTATTTAACATAGCATTGGAAGTTTCAGCAAGAGCAATTAGATGTGAAAAGAAATATAGTGCTTCAACTTGGAAAGCAGGAAGTCATGATTTTGTACATGGCAAGGTCTAAACATTGCACCAAAAATAGTTAGAACTGATAAACTAACTCAGTAAATTTACAGGATAGAAAATCAGCATCCAGAAATCTAGCTTTTTAATGCAACAGTAATAATTTTGCTGAAAGAGAAATCGAGATAGAAATTCTATTCACAATAGATACAAAATTTTAAATATTTAGGAATAACTAATTTTGGAAGGTGAAAGATATTTACAGTGAGATTATAAAACTTTGGTAAAAGGTATCAGCAAGGTCACAAACAAAAGGAAAGATTTTTTATTCATGAACTGAAAGAACAAATATTGTTAGGATGTCCATACAATCTAAAGCAATGTGCAGATATAATATCAATGACATTCTCTACAGAATTACAAAAAAATCCTAAATTCGTTTAGAATCACAAAAGATCCAGAATAGCCAAAGTGAATCCAAGTGAAAAGATAAAACTGGAGGCATCAAAGTACCAGATTTCAAAACTGCAATAGTTGAAACAGCATCATACTGGCATAAAACCCAACACAAGGATCAATGGGACAGATTAGATAATGCTGAAATCAATCCATGTGATGTTTGATGCAAGTGTCAAGAACAGACATTGGAAAAAGGATAATCCATCAATAAATGATCTGGCAAATATGTGTAATAATTTTTTACACATGTAAAAAATAAAATAAAATGCATACTTCTCACCATACAAAAAATCAACTCATGATGGATAAAAGGCCTAAAGATAAAACCGGAAACTATAAAATTACTAGAAGATAACAATGGGAGCAAACTTCAAAACAGTGATGCAGACAAAGAATATTTGAATACGATGACAAAATAGCACAGGCAACAAATACAAAACTAGATAAATTGAATTATATTACATTCAGAAACTACTGCATAGCAAAGGAAATGCCACATCTAACAGAATGTGAGAAAATATTTGGAAGCTACTTATCAAAGAAAGGATAAAGAATCAGAATATATCTGAAACAAAAAAAGACTCAACAAAATAATCCAATGAAGAAATGGGCAAATGACATGCATAGACAGTTCTCAAGAGAAGATATACACGTCCTCAAGAAACACATGAAAAATGCTCAATATCACTGGTCAAAATAGAAATTCCAATAGAAACCACAATGAGCAATCACCTCAACACTATTCAAATGCTATCATTAAAGAGACAGAAAGTACAAATGTGGGCAAGGGTGTGGTGAATTGGGAACTCTCACTAAGCATCAGTGGTAATATAAATTATTTTGCAACTCTGGAAAACTGTGTCAGAATTTCTTTTTGTTTTTAACTTAAGTATATATTTGAGGTAATAGTGTTAACTTACATCATAGTCAAAGGCTTAATGGCTCTACTAAATAAAAAGTTACACAAACAAAAAATTAGAAATACCATAGTCCAGTGGAAAAATAGGCAAGGGATATAAACAATAATAAAATGAAACAATATGCAACCTCACTTACATAAAGTAAATTTTAAAATAGTCACAACATTATTGAAACTATAGTAATATATAATTCTTATAATACATATAACAAAGATTTAAAATCAATTTTGACAATTTATTTAAAATTAGGATCCAGAAATCCCATTATTGGATATATATTTGAAAGGCATGAAATCATTGTATTGAAGAGTTACAGCACTACTCACAGTAGTTAAATATGAGATCAATGGAGTTTCATTATCAAATGAATGCATAAAGAACATATGGTATACATACACAATGGAATACTACTCAGTCATAAAATGGATGAAGTCCTGTCATTTGCAGTACAGTGTTGGAGTTCATTGTGTTAAGTGAACCAACATGCATGGATACTTATAATGAAACATCATATGGTATCCCATAAATATGCATAGCCAGGAGCCAGGTGCTTCCTTCTAGTCTCCCATGCAGGTGCAGGACCCAAGCACTTGGGCCATCCTCCACTGCCTTCCCAGGCCACAGCAGAGAGCTGGACTGGAAGAGGAGCAATCAGGACAGAATCCAGCATCCCAACCAGGACTAGAACCTGGGGTGCCAGTGCCACAGGTGGAGGATTAGCCTAGTGAGCCACAGCACTGGCCCTAGATTTACATGATCAACATTACCAGAGAAAGGGTAGGCTTTATGCCCTATCTGCATTACATAGGCCTGAATGGAATTGCAAAATATCTTGACTACATTTATTACCAAAACAATTATATTGAGTTTCTAAATACTGTTTCCAAATGAATTCTTTTGAAAACTCTAAACATCTTTGTCTATATTTCAGTATATATTCTTAAAGGAAATTTTGTAAGAATACACACAATTTAAGTGAGCAAATTTGTTGTCTTGCTCTTTATTATTTGAAAGGCAAATGGAGAGACAGAGAGATGGAGAAAGAAGGCAGAAACAGCTCCCTTATACTGGTTCATTTCCCAATTGTGCACAAGAACTGGGAATGAACCCCTTGCAACTGGAAGTCAGGAACCCAATCCAGATCTCTTAGATAGATGGTATGAATTGAAATACTTGGTCCATTACCTGCTGCCTCCCAGGGTGCCCATTATCACAAAGCCAGAATCTGGAATAGAAACAGGACTCCAATTGAAGCACTATGATATGGGATGTGGGCATCCCAACTTGTGACTTAACTTCCAGGCCACATACACATTCACTTTTTTTGTTTCTAAAATTTATTGACAGTACAAGACTCTTAAATTACAATACTTTATCATGAGTCTTGAATTGAATTTCTCTTGTAGTTTGTACTCATCTTCAATTGTTTAAATGTCACATTTTATTCTTGAAGTGTAGATGTAGAATTATCCTTATGGGTTAATATAAAATTGGCAAATGTTATTAATACTTTTCATTGTAATAAATGGATCATATATCAAAATTATATAACAATTGTAAATATTAAGGTGACCAAAAGAAAGTATCAAATGACTTGAAACAAAAGCCGCACAGGTGATCACTTACATCATAAATAAGAGTGTCAATTGTTAAATCAACAACGGGAGTCCCTGTGCACTTATTCCCTATGTAGGACTTCTGTTCTTAATGAGTTGTACTATGAGAATCAACTGTAAAACTTGTTTTCAAAGATTAGTTTATACTTTGTGTGTGTGGGGGGGTACAAATTATTAAAATCTTTACTTAGTATAGAGGTGATCTTCTGTATATAAAGTTAATTAAAAATTAATCTTAATGAAGAATGGGATGGGAGAGGGAGTAGGAGATGGGATGGAAGTGGGGGTGGGAATGTGGTTATGGATAAAAGAACTGCTATATTCATAAAACTACACCTATGAAATTTATATTCATTAAATAAAAGCTTTCTAAAATTTTTTTTAAAAAGAAATCAATAAGAAAACAGAAGCCCAGAAAAGCCTCCAGTATTTAAAACTCAAATAAATTATATAATCCACGAATGAAAAAAAAATCACAAAGATTATAATTTATGTTGGAAAAATGAAAATACAAAATAATAATTACATTTGTGGTAGATACATGGAGACCAGAATGTCTTTATGACTCTAACATCTGAAGTGGAAATTACTGCCCTTTAAATATAGGCTGGCCTTTGCCTACCAAGCCAACACAGCTTGGCATATTTAAAGCACTGAAAAAGCCATTAGTAACAAAGAATACTACCCTTTTGGGAAACATATTAAATTTAATTTGAATATTTTCTCTAAATAAATAACAATCATTTAATAGTCTATGTTATGATATCAAATTTTAATTCTAAATTTAAAATGTTAAGAAAAAATGGGAGAAACAATGACAATGGGGTTGGTAGTAACTTATTTTATATAATACTAATGATTCAAAAGCAACAAAAGAAAACTGCAGCAGGAATTGTATAAAATTAAAACTAAATAGTTTTAATTTGTTGTATAAATATACAACAAAAGGTACTATCAGAGTAGAAAGGGAACCCATTTGATGGGAAGTTTTTACAATTCATGTTTCAGGAGAGATTATTATTGGAGATATGTTGCATATAAGAAAATCCTACAACTCAGAAACAAAAACATTTAGAGATGGGCAACGGATTAAATATTTCTACAAAGTTATTCAAATTGCTGCTTAGCACATGAAAGAATTATCCGCATATTTGTAGCTAGCAAAATGCAAATGACAAACAATAAAATACCACTTTACATCCATTCAAATGTCCATTATGAACAAATAAGTGTTAGTGATGCTGGAGAAATTGAATATCTAATATACTCCAATTGTGAATGCAAAATGATGAAAATAATATGGAAGAAAGTACTGAAACTTCCAAAAAACTAAATGTGAAATTTTCTTATTATCCAGGAATTCCACTACTGAGTCTACAACCAAAAGAAGTGAAAATGGGTTTCCACTGTTGAGGAACAATTTTTTTTTTAAATATATACATACTATTTAACTCTTTACTTAGTGTAAGTCTAATCTTATGAGTATAAAGTTAACTGAAAATGAATCTTTCTTTGTAAAAAAAAATAAGAATAGAAATAGGAGAGGGAGGCTGAAGAAGAGTGGTGGCATGGATGGGAAGGAGGGTAAGGTGGATAGTGTCACTATGTTCCTGAATCTGTATATATGAAATAGATGAAATTTGTACACCTTAAATAAGATTTTAAAAAGAACAGATATTTGCACACACATGTTCAAAGCAACATTATTCACAATAAACAAAAGATAGAAACAACTCAACTTCCCATAAAATGATAAATGAAAAAAGAATGTGTGGTATATACATATGCATTAGTTTAATTTCTGTTGCTAGTAATACATTATGGCAGCCTGACCAAGTTATAGGCAGAAAAGGTTTATTTCTGCTCATAGTTCTGGTTGAAGGATAAGGAGCAGCATCTGGTGATGGCCTTCTCACTGGTGAATTCTAGAAGAAGCACAAGGCTTCACATGGTAACAGACAGGGGACATACAGGTGTCTCTGGTCTCATCCTGCATTCTCTAAAAGCCATGTCATGAGGATTCCACTCTGATGATCTCTAATCCTAATCCCATCCCAAAGGTACCACCTCTAAACACCACATTCAGATTAATTTTCCTGCCTTAATACCTTACAAGGGGAGATTAACCCCAAAGTTATGTTCAAATGAGAGCAACATACAATGAAATATATTTGGAATTGAAGAATTATCTTATAACTTTTACATGTACCAGGACAAGGGAAGAAACTTGAAGAAGTAATACTAACAGAAGTGACCAGTAGTAAGAGTACAATTATTGTATAACTCCACTTATATGAGTAGACAAATTCAAGAAAGAGAGTAGAGAAGTGATCACAGGGTCTGTAATGGAGAGAAACATGGAATTAGCTTTTAATGCATTCAAAGTTTTATTTGTGGGGAATTAAAAAAAATCTGAGGTGGTATCTGAAGGTTGCTTTGTAATGCAAAATATTTAATGCTGTTAAAATATGCACTTAAAATATCCGATGTTCCATAATGTATTTTATTACAAGAAAATGTTTTCTCTCTACTATGAACCACAGTCTTAGTCCATAATCATTTTAATGATTGATTCATAAGCCTATTTTTCACTACTAATTTTGAGATTGTGAAATAGCAGAATATACCAATTAAATGAGTTTGAAACAGTGGCAAGTAATTTTGGAGCTACAAACATGCAACTTAGTACAAACAACATATAGGATCATAAAAATATATATATGCAAAATTTATTTTAAAAATTATTTACTTGGGGCTGGCATTGTGGAAAAGTGGGTTAAAGCCCTGGACTGCAGTGCTGGCATCCCATATGGGCACCAGCTTGAGTCCCAGCTGCTCTATTTTTTTTATTAAACTTTTATTTAATGAATATAAATTTCCAAAGTATAGGTTATGGGTTACAATGGCTTCCCCCCTCCCATACCTTCCCTCCCGCCCGCAACCCTCCCCTTTCCCGCTCCCTTTCCCCTTCCATTCATGTAAAGATTCATTTTCAATTCTCTTTATATACAGAAGATCAGTTTAGTATATATTAGGTAAAGATTTCAACATTTTGCCCTTATAGCAACATAAAGTGAAAAAAACTATCATTGGATTACTAATTATAGCATTAAATAGCAATGTACAGCACATTAAAGACAGAGATCCTACATAATATTTTTTCAAATTAATTAATTTTCTATGCCATTTCCATTTTAACACCAGGTTGTTTTTTTTCATTTCCAATTCTCTTTATATACAGAAGATCAATTCAGTATATAATTAGTAAAGACCTCATCAGTTTGTGCCCACATGATCCAGCTCCCTGCTAATGTGCCTGGGAAAGCAACAGGGGATGGCCAAGTCCTTAGGCCCTGCACCCATGCTGGGGACCTGGAAAAAGCTCCTGACTCCTGGCTTCAGATCGTCTCAGCTCTGGCAGTTACAGCCATTGGGGAATGAATGAGAATGGAAGATCTCTCTCTCTCTCTCTCTTTGTCTCTACCTCTCTCTGTACTTTTGTCTTTCAAATAAATAAAATAAATCTTAAAAATTATTTATGTATGTACTTATATTTGCCATTTTGCAGTGTTTCAAGACATTTAATCTAGTACTTTACAAATTTTACTAAAAGTTAATGACAGTATTAAGAGTTTCATTTATTTATTTACAAAATGCAATGAGAAGTTCTGTTACAACAAAATGGCTGAAATAATGCATCCAATATAAATCTAAACCAATAGGTGTTCTTCTTACAGACAGAATTTAAGGAAATTCATAATGACCATTCCTGGGCATATGAAAAATATTGCTTAGAAGAACGTTTACAGTATATGAGGATGTACTCCATGTGAAAATACCAATGTTGCTCCAAAGATTAAGCTTGTGACATTGACTAGATTCACCTTCAATAATGACATCTATTGATCACCACTCCATGAAAGGCCAAGGCTCCATCAAGGTAAAGCTCAGAGCTTGTACATCAGTCCCAGTCTCCCATGTTGGTGGCTGGGACCCAACTACCTGAGCCATTACCTGCTGCACCCCAGGATGTGCATTAGCAGATACCTGGAATTGGAAGCCAAATCAGGGTTTGATCCCAGACACTGATATGAGATGTGGGCATCCCAAGCTGTATTTTAACTCCTGTGCAAAACATGTATCCCAGAATTTTCTTAAAAAACGAATAATAAGTATGAAATTTTTGATGCAAGTATAATTATTGTTATTTTTCTACCTACTACCAATCAGATAATAATAATTTTTAAAGATATAGTTCTATGAAAAGGGGGGGGGAGAGGGGAGGGAGAAAGAGGAGGGCGAGAGGCAGAAAGACAGAGAGAAACAGAGACACTGATTTTCCATCCACTAATTCACTCCACAAATGCCCCCAATTGCCAGGGCTAAGCCAGCCCAAAGCAGGAACTAAGAATTCCATCTTGGTCTCTGATGTGAGTGGCAGAAACCCAACTACAGAAGACATCATCCACTGCCTCCCAGGTACATGATCAGGGAGCTGTATAGCCAGTGTGGTAGCCAGAACTTGAAGTGCATGCTGATAAGGGATGCAGGGCTTGCGAAAGGTGTCTTATATTGCTTTCCAACACAGCAAATCCCTGAACATGATAATTTAAAAATTACACTTAAGCTGTTCATTCAAGGTAAATATGGCTTTTTAAAAAGAGAGAGAATAAGTGTCCTTTGAAGGAACATGTGTTATGAAGAGAACAAGTTTTAAAAATAGATGCTTCAAATATTTTTCTTATGTGATGTGAGGATGTGACAGATACTGAGCTGAGCAGCCCAGACCAAGATAGGACTTTTGCTCACTTATGGAGACCAAGGTCAGTGGACTGCCCCCTGCTGTCACCTCCTTCTAGGTCAATCTCTGTTGTAGTCATCTAAAGGTCTTACCCTTCCTGAGAAACAGGGTGATAGTTTGCTGTTAGGTTGTATAAAGGTTCAGAATTGAAAAAAAGGCATACTTGTTTCAGACTTAATTACTGATGGGGTAAAGTATCATAGAGCCTCTATAACAGTTCCAACTTCTTCCTTTGCCCCATGTTACTTCCTCTCCCATCTAGTTATAGGACTTGGTCCCAAAAAATAATTTTGCTCTCCAACTCAGCAACATCTGCTTTCTGGGAACCTAAACTGGAATGTGTCTCACTTAGTAAAACTCTACATACACTGACATAACAACTGAGAAACAGAATTTTTAAACCTATTTAAAAGTCTTCCATCTGAGGAGTGTTAATTATTTTGAAGCAATTTACTAAAAATGCAAATATTAACATTTGATGCAATATATTTATCAAAATTATGAAAGAGCAAAGTTAACATCTCAAATTTCAGCAAAAATCTTTGCCTAATTAATGTACTTTTGCTACTAAGGCAGGGAGAGATGGACACACAGATATACAGAGACCTGCTATCTGTCTATTCACTCCACAAATGCCCACAACAGCCAAGGCTCTGCAAAAGTCTGATGCCTGGAAGTCAACTGGGACTTCCATGTAGATAGAAGGATGTCAAGCACTTCAGTCATCATCTGCTGCCTTTCATGGTCTGTATTAATATAAAGATGGAATCATAAATTAATATAGGATTCAAACCCACACTCCCCAATCTGGGAAGCAGGTAATCCCCAAACCATCTTAACTATGCAAAATGCCCACCCTAGATAAAAAATATTAAAAGCTGTGTTTCCTGTCTCTGTTCTTTTTGTATATTTCTCTTGACTCTTGTCCTATGTACCCCCTAACTCCTGAATGCTTTCTTCCACTGTCACCACATCCACTAGCTTTTAGCACAGCTGGTAGGAGGAGGAGACTAAAGTATTATTAATGTGCTAAAATACTTTCTGGGTTTTTTTGTCAGCAATGATATTTCTTATATGAAAAACCCTACAGTATTAGTAATTGAACAACAGCTCTTCCTTTATATACACTGCATGTATGCATGACAATAATGTGAAAACAAAAAGACAGAAGTAGCTGTCTAATCTGATTAGACCTCAGACTGATCAAAGATGCCAGGACAAAAAAATCCCACTTTTGTGATATGAGTCAAGGCTAGTTGTGAGATTCATATTACCTATATGAATATAAGAGTGGAATGCAGACTATGACTCTATTTTAGATGTATTGAGCTTTTGTATAACCACAAAGAAACATTCAACATGTAGTTATACCTGTGACCCAAAGGCTGGGAAGAAACAGGAGTGTCAGAACACAGAGGCAAAAATCTGCCAAGAATTGCAGAGGGGGATGAATGGGTAACCAAAGGAACACTCTAATACACCACATTAAAAATAAAAAAATAGGGGCCAGCTGGAGCCATGGCGCAGTAGGTTAATGCTCTGCATGTTCTAGTTCTGGCTGCTCCTGTTCCAATCCAGCTCCTGGATTCAGTCTGTCTTATTTGGGGAGTGAACCAGTGGATGGGAGCTCTTTATATGTCTCCCTCACTCTGTCTCCCTTCTCCACCCCAATTACATCAATATTTTGAACATGGCAGATGGCTCAAGTAAGACAAAGAATAGAGAAGAGTCTTTGAGTTTGACTACAATTTATGTTTTGGTAAATGACTAAAGAATTGAATAATGAAGTTTAAATGAACAACAATTGATTTTCCTAAAAATACAACTCTGGAAACTCTAAAAATACCACCTTCATTGTCAGAGTGGCTGAAATAAATGATGAAAAACATTTAAAGACCCTACAGTAGATCCTATCCTCCACACATTTCCATTCCTATCCATGAATGAAGAAGAGCCTCCGAAAGTCTATTGGGAACCACACTATTTCAATAGTTAGAACCACACTATTTTAATAGTTGGTTTGTGTTAGCACTAGGTAACTCAACACTGCAGAATGCTGAGTATTATTTCTAAGTTGATGCTAAAATACTGTCAACTATACCATCTATATGTCCATCCAGACTCTGTTTCATCCTTTCTGTGCCCCAAGAATTCACCACATTCTCCTCTAAGTTGCAATTAGAATCATATAGCAAATATGTCCTTTGCTGTGGCAACAGAAAAATCAAGGATCACTTTTCACTAAACTTAGATGACTCTAATGTCTTATAGCCACATCAGTATCACCTTGTTTATGCAATTTCCAATGTTGAATTTTATTTATGTTTACTTTCCCATTTTGATTAGTGAACCTTTATAAAACTCTAAAATATAATACAAAATAAGCTGAGGAATCACCAAGTAAATAACTTACTGGATATGTATTTTTTTTGTCTGTGACACAGAGGTTTGCAGTGTTATCCTTGGAAAAGAAGGAATGAAAAAAGTCTTGGTGGCCAGCGCCGTGGCTCACTTGGCTAACCCTCTGCCTGTGGTGCCAGCACCCTGGGTTCTAGTCCCAGATGGGAAGCTGGGAACTAGTTCTGGTTGCTCCTCTTCCAGTCCAGCTCTCTGCTATGGCCCAGGAGGGCAACAGAGGATGGCCCAAATGCTTGGGTCCCTGCACCTGCAGGGGAGGCCAGGAGGAAGCACTCTGCTTCTGGCTTTGGATTGGTGCAGCGCCAGCTGTAGCAGCCATTAGGGGAGTGACCCAGCAAAAGGAAGACCTTTCTCTCTATCTCTCTCTCACTGTCTATAACTCTACCTGTCAAATAAAAAAAAAGTCTTGAGGAAACTAGTCTGGATCATTCTGAGATTCTACTGTGCCAAACAATATTATGACAGAAGTGAATAGAGAAAAAAATGGACCCATTATGTGGTAAAAAGTAAAGCAAAACATAATCAGCCTCTGTTGTGGAATAACCCTTCAGTCATGGCAAAGGGCAGGAAGGAACACCTTCTTAGAAGAACACCCACAATTCTATTAATTAGTAGTATTAAGAATAAGTTATTACAGAGTTAATGGAAACATCTATTTGATAATTGTGTGAAAGTGTTACTGTAAAGAAATAATTTAAAAATCTAAGGATTGTTGTACAAATAAATTACAGTAAACCAAAAAAACCTAATGCTATTACTAGAATTTACTCTATAGAAAAAAATAATTGAGTGGTATTATTTTCCTATTAATACAGATGCACACTAGCATTTCAATTAGAATACTTCTTGCTTACATTCCATAGAAAGTATGCATCTTGATGTCCTAAACAGCACTCTGGCCTCAGAATCAGCCCTTAAAGCATGCGGATCCGGCTGAAAAGCCCATGAGGGTATTTCAGGCATGGAAAGCCAAGACACTCTGGCAAAAAAAAAAATGACCTAAATGAAAGATCTCTGTGAGTAAAATCCCAGCAGAAAGAACTAGTCATCAAAGAAGGAGGTACCTTTCTCTGAAGGGAGGAGAGAACTTCCACTTTGACTATGACCTTGTCTAAATAAGATCGAAGTTAGTGAACTCAAAAGGCTTCCTTCCATAGCCTTGGAAACTCATGACAAGAGCCTCGGGTGAGGGGGCGGAGCCAAGATGGCAGATAGTGAGGACGTGCACCGATAGTCTGGGAAAATATAGTTTAATAAAACTGGAATTACTGTAGCCTCAGGAAAAGACTCAAGAAAAAAACTGCAGAGGAAATGCTTCTGGATCTAGTGGATGTGACACAGAGGACCTACAGGGAGCCCACTGCATGGAAGCCCAGCCGCAGGAGTCGAGCCACAGAATCTCGCCGGCATGGGAAGGGGAGGTAAGACAAAAACCTCAGAAACCCGAGACATTGGCAGGGAAAGGCAGAGGCCTGAGGCCCCACTGGCCAAAAATCACCAGGCAGACTGGAGGAGAGAAAAAAAAATAACACGAATAAATCAGGGGAACCAGCACGGACACTAGCCTCTCTCTCCACTCACCTTACAAAGCTGAGCAAAACAAAGAGCAGGAGCCATTTTACATATGTAAAGCGGCAACTGCGAGTAGCCAGGCAGAAAAACTTGACTCTGGTCGGGAGAAATAACAGGAGGTTAGAATCTAATGAAAACAGGTGAGGCTAATGATCTGCCACTGTAAAAATCTGAGTGGAGGCGAGCAAACTCACCGAGTACATAAACTCAGTAACCTTGGGAGTGTGGCGAAAATTGAGAACACATTGAGGGCTGCATAAACTCTTTCTGCGGTCCCAGGGGAGATCAAATGAATACTCACGGAGGCCAGATTTCAACTAACCTCAATTCCACTCAGCTGTGCAGAATTACTTCCCAACTGAGTCAAAAGAGAGAGAGAGAGAGAAAGAGAGAGAGAGAGAGAGATCGAGCAAGGAGCAAGGGAGAGAACAATCTGGATGAGTCACTTTTTGCACAGCCTTAAAACCTGAAGAATCAAGGAGAGCTCTCTGGCCATCACAGCCATCAAAGACCCTAAGGATCCATCAAAGCAGACAGCCCACTTACAGGCATAGTATAATGAGAAAAAACACCACAGCAAAAAAAAACCATAAATTATCTCCAACATGCCAAACAACAAATGTAGAAACTGAGGTAACAACGGCAAGGAACACACTATGATGCCCCCAAATGAACAAGACACCCCAATGCAAGATTATGAAGATGAGATAGAGGAAATGCAAGAAGCAGATCTCAAAAAATTTATAAGAACATTAAGAAGTTCTCAAAAACAAATTCTTGAATTACAGAAATTCTTAATGGACAAGATAGAAAATCTGTTGGGCGAAAATGAAACATTAAGGAGGAATCAAAATGAAATGAAACAACTATTAGAACATGAAACTGTGATAGTGACAAGAAACCATAATGAAATGAAGAACTCAATAGATCAAATGACAAACACATTAGAGAGCCTTAAAACCAGAATGGGTGAAGCAGAAGAGAGAATATCGGACTTAGAAGGCAGAGAACAGGAAAGGAAACAGGCAAATCAAAGACAAGAAGAGGAAATAAGAAATCTAAAAAATATTGTTGGGACTCTATAGGATACTATTAAAAAACCCAACATTCGGGTTCTAGGAGTTCCTGAAGGCATGGAGAGGGAGAAAGGATTAGAAGGCCTTTTTAGTGAGATACTAGCAGAAAATTTCCCAGGTTTGGAGAAGGACAGAGACATCCTAGTACAGGAAGCTCATAGAACCCCCTAATAAACAAGACCAAAAGAGATCCTCACCATGACATGTCGTAATTAAACTCACCACAGTGAAACATAAAGAAAAGATCCTAAAATGTGCAAGAGAGAAATGTCAGATTACTCTCAGAGGATCTCCCATTAGACTCACAGCTGACTTCTCATCAGAAACCCTACAAGCTAGGAGAGAATGGCGAGACATAGCCCAGGTGCTAAGAGAGAAAAACTGCCAGCCCAGAATATTATATCCTGCAAAGCTCTCATTTGTGAATGAAGGTGAAATAAAGACCTTTCACAGCAAACAGAAATTGAAAGAATTTGTCGCCACTCGTCCAGCCCTGCAACAGATGCTTAAAGATGTGTTACATACAGAAATACAGAAACAGGGTCACCAATATGAAAGAAGGTAAAGGAAGGAAACCTCACACTAAAAGATCACAGGAATCTCAAACCATATATTAGAAAATATCTTTGGCAAATGACAGGGCAAAGTTACTCCTTCTCAATAGTGACATTGATTGTTAATGGCCTGAACTGTCCAGTTAAAAGACACTGATTGGCTGATTGGGTTAAGGAACAAAACCCATCTTTTTGCTGCTTACAAGAAACTCATCTTTCCAACAATGCAGCATACTGACTGAAAGTGAAAGGCTGGAAAAATATATACCATGCCAACAGAAATGAAAAAAGAGTGGGAGTAGCCATCTTAATATCGGACAACATAAACTTTACCACAAAAACTGTTAGGAGAGACAAAGAGGGGCACTATATAATGATTAAGGGATCCATTCAACAGGAAGATATAACGATTATCAATGTATATGCACCTAATTACAGGGCACCAGTTTATTTAAAAGACTTGTTAAGGGACTTAAAGGGAGACTTAGACCCCAATACAATAGTTCTGGAGGACTTCAATACTCCACTCTCACAGATAGACAGATCAACAGGACAGAAGATCAACAAGGAGACAGTAGATTTAAATGACACTATAGCCCAAATGGATCTAACAGATATCTATAGAACTTTTCATCCTACACATAAAGAATTTACATTCTTCTTAGCAGTACATGGAACCTTCTCTAGGATTGACCACATACTAGGCCATAAAGCAAGTCTCAGCAAATTCAAAAGAATTAGAATCATACCATGCAGCTTCTCAGACCACAAAGGAATGAAATTGGAAATTAGCAACTTGGGAATCCCTAGAGCACATGCAAACACATGGAGACTGAACAACATGCTCCTGAATGAACAATGGGTGATAGAAGAAATTAAAAGAGAAATCAAAAATTTTCTAGAAGTAAATGAGGATAACAGCACAACATACCAAAACCTATGGGATACAACAAAAGCAGTGTTAAGAGGAAAGTTTATATCAATAGGTGCCTACATCAAGAAATTGGAAAGGCACCAAATAGAAGAGCTTTCAAGTCATCTCAAGGATCTAGAAAATCTGCAGCAAACCAAACCCAAACCCAGTAGGAGAAGAGAAATAATTAAAATCAAAGAAGAAATCAACAGGATTGAATCCAAAAAAACATTACAAAATATCAGCCAAACGAGGAGCTGGTTTTTTGAAAAAATAAACAAAATTGACACCCCATTGGCATAACTAACTAAAAAAAGAAGAGAAAAGACCCAAATCATTAAGATCAGAGATGAAAGTGGAAATGTAACAACGGACACCACAGAAATAAAAAGAATCATCAGAAATTACTACAAGGACTTGTATGCCAGCAAACAGGGAAATCTATCAGAAATGGACAGATTCTTGGACACATACAACCTCCCTAAATTGAGCCAGGAAGACATGGAAAACCTAAACAGACCCATAACTGACACAGAAATTGAAACAGTAATAAAGGCCCTCCCAACAAAGAAAAGCCCAGGGCCAGATGGATTCACTGCTGAGTTCTACCAGACATTTAGAGAAGAACTAACTCCAATTCTTCTCAAACTATTCAGGGCAATCGAAAAAGAGGGAATCCTCCGAAATTCTTTCTATGAAGCCACCATCACCTTAATTCCTAAGCCGGAAAAAGATGCAACATTGAAAGAGAATTACAGACCAATATCCCTGATGAACATAGATGCAAAAATACTCAATAAAATTCTGGCCAATAGAATGCAACAACACATCAGAAAGATCATCCACCCAGACCAAGTGGGATTTATCCCTGGTAAGCAGGGATGGTTCAACGTTCGCAAAACAATCAACGTAATACACCACATTAACAGACTGCAGAAGAAAAACCATATGATTCTCTCAATAGATGCAGAGAAAGCATTTGATAAAATACAACACCCTTTCATGATGAAAACTCTAAGCAAACTGGATATGGAAGGAACATTCCTCAATACAGTCAAAGCAATATATGAAAAACCCATGGCCAACATCCTATTGAATGGGGAAAAGTTGGAAGCATTTCCACTGATTCTGGTACCAGACAGGGATGCCCATTCTCACCACTGCTATTCAATATAGTTCTGGAAGTTTTAGCCAGAGCTATTAGGCAAAAAAAAAGAAATTAAAGGGATACAAATCGGGAAGGAAGAACTCAAACTATCCCTCTTTGCAGATGACATGATTCTTTATTTAGGGGACCCAAAGAACTACTAAGAGACTACTGGAACTCATAGAAGAGCTTGGCAAAGTAGCAGGATATAAAATCAATGCACAAAAATCCACAGCCTTTGTATACACAGGCAATGCCACGGCTGAGGAAGAACTTCTAAGATCAATCCCATTCTCAATAGCTACAAAAACAATCAAATACCTTGGAATAAACTTAACCAAGGACGTTAAAGATCTCTACGATGAAAACTGCAAAACCTTACAGAAAGAAATAAAAGAGGATACCAAAAAATGGAGAAATCTTCCATGCTCATGGATTGGAAGAATCAATATCATCAAAATGTCTATTCTCCCAAAAGCAATTTATACATTCAATGCAATACCCATCAAGATCCCGAAGACCTTCTTCTCAGATCTGGAAAAAATGATGCTGAAATTCATATGGAGACACAGAAGACCTCGAATAGCCAAAGCAATCTTATACAACAAAAACAAAGCCAGAGGCATCACAATACCAGATTTCAGGACATACTACAGGGCAGTTGTTATCAAAACAGCATGGTACTGGTACAGAAACAGATGGATAGACCAATGGAACAGAATAGAAACACCAGAAATCAATCCAAACATCTACAGCCAACTTATATTTGATCAAAGATCCAAAACTAATCCCTGGAATAAGGACAGTCTATTCAATAAATGGTGCTGGGAAAATTGGATTTCCATGTGCAGAAGCTTGAAGCAAGACCCATACCTTTCACCTTACACAAAAATTAACTCACTATGGATTAACGACTTAAATCTATGACCTGAAAAAATCAAATTATTAGAGAGCATTGGAGAAACCCTGCAAGATATAGGTACAGGCAAAGACTTCTTGGAAAATACCCCAGGAGCACAGGCAGTCAAAACCAAAATTAACATTTGGGATTGCATCAAATTGAGAAGTTTCTGTACTTCAAAAGAAACAGTCAGGAAAGTGAATAGGAAACCGACAGAATGGGAAAAATATTTGCAAACTATACTACACATAAAGGGTTGAAACCAGAATCTACAAAGAAATCAAGAAACTCCACAACATCAAAACAAACAACCCACTTAAGAGATGGGCCAAGGACCTCAATAGACATTTTTCGAAAGAGGAAATCCAAATGGCCAACAGACACATGAAAAAATGTTCAAGATCACTAGCAATCAGAGAAATGCAAATCAAAACCACAATGAGGTTTCACCTCACCCCGGTGAGAATGGCTCACATTCAGAAATCTACCAACAATAGATGATGGACAGATGTGGGGGGAAAAGGGACACTAACCTGCTGTTGGTGGGAATGCAAACTAGTTAAGCCACTATGGAGTCAATCTGGAGATTCCTCAGAAAGCTGAATATAACCGTACCATATAACCCAGCCATCCCACTTTTTGGAATTTACCCAAAGGAAATTAATTTGGCAAACAAAAAAGCCATCTGCACATTAATGTCTATTGCAGCTCAATTCACAATAGCTAAGACCTGGAACCAACCCAAATGCCCATCAACAGTAGGCTGGATAAAGAAATTATGGGACATGTACTCCATAGAATACTATACAGCAGTAAGAAACAACGAAACCCGGTCATTTGCAACAAGATGGAGGAATCTGGAAAACATCATGCTGAGTGAATTAAGCCAGTCCCAAAGAGACAAATATCATTTGTTTTCCCTGATCGGTGACAACTGAGCACCAAAAGGGAAACCTGTTGAAGTGAAATGGACACTATAAGAAACAATGACCTGATCAGCTCTTGTCCTGACTCTAGATGTACAACGTAATACTTTATCCTTTTTAGTATTTGTTGTTGTTGTTGTTGTTCTAGTACTAGTGGTTGAACTCTGTAATTAACACACAATTATTCTTAGGTGTTTAAATCTTAACTGAAAAGTGATCCCTGTTAAATATGAGTGGAAAAAGAGAGGGAGGAGATGTACAATTTGGGACATGCTCAATAGGACTTGCCCCAAATGATGGAGTTAGAAATGTGCCAGGGGATTCCAATACAATCCCATCAAGGTGGCATGTACCAATGCCATCTCACTAGTCCAAGTGATCAATTTCAGTTCACAATTGATCACTCTGATAGGCCCAAGAGTCAAAGGGATCACATAAACAAGACTAGTGTTTGCTAATACTAACTGATAGAATCAAAAAGGGAGACAAAGATCCAACATGGGAAGCGGGATACACAGCAGACTCATAGAATGGCAGATGTCCTAAACAACACTCTGGCCTCAGAATCAGCCCTTAAGGCATTTGGATCTGGCTGAAGAGCCCATAGACTATTGTAGGCATGGAAAGCCAAGACACCATGGAAAAGAAAAAAAAAAGAAGAAGACCTAAATGAAATATCTCTGCGAGTGAGATCCCAGTGGAATGAATGGGACCATCAAAGAAGGAGGTACCTTTCTCTGAAGGGAGGAGAGGACTTCCACTTTGACTATGACCCTATCGGAATAAGATCAAAGTCGGCAAACTCTAAAGGCTTCCATAGCCTTGGCAACTCATGACTAGAGCCTAGGGAGATTACTGACGCCATAAACAAGAGTGTCAAATTGTTAAGTCAGCAACAGGAGTCACTGTGTACTTACATCTCATGTGTGATCTGTCCTTAATGTGTTGTCTAATGTGCAGTGATGCTATAACTAGTACTAAAACAGTATTTTTACACTTTGTGTTTCTGTGTGGGTGCAAACTGATGAAATCTTTACTAATTATATACAGAATCGATCTTGTGTATATAAAGATAATTGGAAATGAAAAAAAAACCTGGTGGTAAATTGGAAATGGCATAGAAAATTAATTAATTTTTTTAAGAAAATATTATGTAGGATCTCTGTCTTTAATGTGTTGTACACTGTTATTTAATGCTATAGCTAGGACTCCAACAGTATTTTTTCACTTTGTGTTGCTATATGGGGGCAAACTGTTGAAATCTTTACTTAATATATACTAAACTGATCTTCTGTATATAAAGAGAATTGAAAATGAATCTTGATGTGAATGGAAGGGGAGAGGGAGCGGGAAAGGGGAGGGTTGCGGGTGAAAGGGAAGTTATGGGAAGGGGGAAGCCATTGTAATCCATAAGCTGTACTTTGGAAATTTATATTCATTAAATAAAATTTTAATAAATGAAAAAAAGGAAAAACAGAGCCTCGGGTGATTACTGACACCTTAAATAAGAGTTTCAATTGTTAAATCAACCACAGGAGTCACTGTGCACATACTCCTCATGTAGGATATCTGTCCTTCATGTGTTGTGCTATATGAATTAATGGTAACTAGTACTCAAACAGCACTTTACACTTTGTGTTTCTGTGTGGGTGCAAACTGTTGAAATCTTCACTTAGTATATGCTAAGTTGATCTTCTGTATATAAAGATAATTGAAAATGAATCTTGATGTGAATTGGATGGGAGAGGGATCAGGAGATGGGATGGTTGTGGGTGGGAGGGAGGTTATGGGAGGGAGCCAATGTAATCCATAAGCTGTACATTGGAAATTTATATTTATTAAATGAAAGTTAAAAAAAGAAATTATGCATCTTGTTATCTCACATTTTTGCCTAGAACTTTAAGGAAAATGTTCAAAGTAGATGTTTATTGTAGTACACATCTCCATAATGGTTCAAATGACACTTCATTTATCCTTGCCCTCACAGTTATTGCTGACAATAACCCTTGATTTTCCCATTTCATTTGTTTTAGCCAGTGGGATATCAGAAAATATGATACAAGCATGGGTTTTAGAAGTATGTGTCTAATAGTTCTCCTTTTTTGACACAGTGATCTTGTGAAGAAACTTGGGGCCTGCCTCTTGGAGAAAGAGAGAATATGTTAGAGCCAGAACAAATCACCAGACATGTGAATGAAGTCATCTTTAAGACACCAGACTCAATCAAGGTACGAGATGGCTAAAACCTTATTTGTGAACCTAGACTGATCATAAGAACTCTCAGCTAAGCCCACCCCAAAATGTCAACTGATTTATAAATCAAATTATTCTTTTCTAATCCAGTAAGTTTTTTGAGTATTCATACAACAAATGCTTATACATATTTGTGAGTAGGTCAGAAATAAACTGCATGACAAAATCAGTACAACTTTACAATCACATGTAGATGTTTTCATAAACATTATATGTGCAAATCAGTTGGCTCTTACTAAAGCTACTGGCATGAAGAGAGGTTATGTGAATTCCACAAAGAAATTGTCTGAAGATCATATCTCCATGTTTTAAATTTTTACTTACATGTATACACTGTATTATATTTTATAAATATTTTAAGAAACTTATTAGCAGTTAAAATCTCATACAGTCTAAATTTCTTATTTCAAATCATAGACTTACAGCATCATAGTCCCCATGCTCAAGACCTTGCTTATAAGTAATATTTCATAGACTCTAGTCAGTCCTCCTCAACACATTACACCTCCCTTGTGAAAGTTGGTCCAAATAATTCAATGTCACCAGTCTTTGATAACCTATGGACAAGGCAAGGTAGCATCAATCAAGTCATGTTCATTCTGGTCAGTCTGTTCTGTAACTCCTTGGGCCAAATAAAGCTAGGATTGACACAAGTCATGGCTTATTTTGGCCCTACTCTGAAACACTAAGAAAAAAAGTCCAGTGAGATGGTTGTTTTTTTCAGAGACAATTTCTATTTATGGAGCTCTGTTTTTCATGCAATATAAACTAAGTTTTTCAATGGGAAATAAAAATATTATCCAGAACCCAAATTTCCCTTGTATAACTTCCTATTCTTAGAAAATAAATCTTGTATAAACTGATGTAAATTCAAACTAGAAGGACTAGACAGGTAACACATTGCAGGAGGGAACCAGAAGCTTCACTTGAAGAGACAACATGAAACCCTACAAATACAACTTCCATGTAGCACGAGGCAGCTTGCACACATTTCACAATGATTTCTCTTAGAATTTAGGGAAATTTTGCTAGTATTGTAAGTATTCTCATCTTAGAGATGAGTATACTGTGACAGAACAACAACCTAGATTCAACTCCATGCAACTCCCACCACTCTTGGTCCACATACCTAATACCATCCTGTAGTCACAGTGGATCAGGCACACTGTACAAAGCATCTGGAACTGACTTCCAGGAACTAATATTACACCATCACATCCCTCCCAAATCACATGGTCTGCACATCCATTGCCATGTTGAACCAGCCACATTGTACACAGAGCATCTGGAACCATCTTTTGCATACTGAGATGCACACAGTGGCCTTCTGGTTGTGCACTACAAGCTGAGAATCAGTCCTCAGAAGCACAGCCTGAGTCACATCATCCCTACCCCCATACCTGTGGATTTAAAGTAATGTCTCCTTCCAGCCCAGAATAGACCTGACCTGAGGGATGGAAGATTTTGCTAACACCAAGTGAGGAGACACCTGTCCTACTCCTTGGATTACACTGAATCTCAGATATTCTCTGTTACTCTCACACAAACATTCACAAGCACAGATGCCAGCCTGAGTGGTGGAGCAACATCAGGAAAGCTCTATGGTTAGCAATTTTGAAAAGATGGTATGAGTGGGTGGAATCAGAACCTGCTTAGAAGTAGCCCAGAAAAGCCTTCCCATGGTCCTATTTTGATAAGGTAATGGAAAGGTGTGGCTACATTTTCCACAGGCTTTTTCAACCCCCCATTAGGAAACAAGAAGGGTTATCCATATATTTCCTGTATAAATAGACTCTTGGAAAGCAGAGGGGATGCATGAGAACTCATCTCTATACATATGACACCCCTATGAAATTCTGGTTGCTTATTAAATTCTTGATTTGACAAATTCACATTTGAAATAATTGTTCTATTAATGGAGAAATTCAAATGTAAGAAGTATTTGGTAATGGTCACTAATTTTACCATCTTCGTTGGTTCCAATAATTGTATAGTGATTATAGAACCCATGTCTTCTCATTACAAATATTTAAGTAGGAAAAATCTCACATTTTATTTTAACTATTTTCATAGGTTTATTTGATTTATTTTAAAGGCGGAGAGGGAGAGAAGAAGGAATGATGGCAGAGAGTTAGAGAGAGAGAAGGTGAGAGAGAGAGAGAATATGAATCTTCCATTCACTGGTTCATTGCAGATAAGGCTACATGGTCAGGGCTGGCCTGGCTGAAGCCAAGAGCTTCATCTGGGCCTCCAACATGGGGGGCAGTTGGGCCACCATCCATTGCTTTTCCAGGCACATGATCCAGGAACTGGATTGGAAGTAGAGTAACAAAGGTCCAAACATGTCCACATGGGATGGCAACACACCAGGGATTCTACCGTAATTTGAAACACTTAAAGAAGAAATGGCATTATTTTGGCAGCTCTTTTCTCAATTTTTAAAATGATGATTGATCTCATCTACTGAAATATTTTGTGAATACATATGGATAATTTCCCACAGTTGGGAAATTACTCTAGTCCATTTATTTCCATAATATACCTGAGCAATGGAGCAAATACATTCAAAATTTATTGTGCAAATTTAAAAGCTGACTCTCTGATATTGGCTTATCCAGAAGTATCTGAAATCCAGCCAACCATCTGTCCATTTGCCTTCCTCTCAACATATCTAACAAAACTTTAATACTTTTTTAAAGAACTTGACCAGAATCTTGTTATCCATCTGCTGGATTTTGCCACAAACAAGGCAAAGAGGTGAATATATGAGTTTCATGGAGCTCCTGATGCTACTTCTACTCCTGTCCTATTGAGAATGGGCATGGATGCTGTGATACAGTTGAAGAGAAATTCAGTGGGAATGTAATGGGGATGATGATTCTTGGTTCACAGCCATTAATCATTTTCTCTATGGATAGGAGTATGAAATGTACTATTCAAATTCTTGTATCCTCTTAGATGCTGCAACGTCCTATCAATGACTATATTCTGCAGATTAAGAGACTTAAGCTTTGAGATTTCTACCCTAAGTACCTCCACCTCAGACCAAAGAAGCAAATTTTGTGTACCCTAAATGCTTAGGTATTAGGGTCACACCGATTTAAATAGAAAATGGATTGCAGAGATCAAAAAAAAAAAAAACTAGAAAGTCATCATGGAGTAGTAGGTCCTAATATCTGCAAATAAGAATTATTATTCCTGTAATAGTTATCACCTGTCATTGTCAGCAGGACATTTTACAATTTGAGATGTGGATTCCATAGCGATCTGCATTAAAGAGAGAAAGTGGAAAGGCCACAGCCAATTATTGACTAATCATTTTGCACCTCACTTCCTCTCTCTGCATCATAGTCACACCTTCCATGTAATGACTGGAGTTCTTAATTTTGATCACCTAGTGAGTAAAAGGAGTTCTAATAATTAATTTGTACTGAATGCAGAAGAATGAATAATATTGTCCCTATAGCAAAAAATAAAGAGAATAATGAAAAGAGAGTAGAATTCACTAATTAAGGATTCCCTTAGGATTAAGAGCAGAGGTCAATCCTTTACTGATAACTAATGAGAATATACAGTTATGCACCTTATGTATCTGATCTTGTTGAGCTTTCTATTTATGCTTTAAATGCATTCTTTAGAAACATAGATGAGATTAACATCACCTTCACCAACAATCTATTGAGGACCTTCCCCCTGAATTAAATATTATTATTATTAATTCAGTTTACATGATGCAGACATTTTCTCATTCATTTATAGCCATATCTATCTATCTGTATCTAGCTATCTATATGTATTATACATAAGGGAAGTTACATTTTATGTAGCCTGGAATCTTGAATATTAGTGTGTTAGTATCACACACAAAAAGTGAAATAATTAAATATACACATTTCAAAATTATTAAGAATCATAAATTTCCCAAAATATATATTATATATGAGTATAATTAACTTGCCATATTATTACATTGAAAGTGTAAAGTTCAGGGGATTTAAGAAATATGCAACCATAATGAATGCCATGTTTAGAACATTTTTACTATCTCAAAAAGTTGTGCCCTGACTCATGGCAGTGGCAGGGAGATGGCAACAGTTGGCCAGTGGCTCTTCTGTATGCATGTGATCTAGAGATTCTAGCAGAAGAAAAAATCCAAGGTCCCCACCTTCTTTGAGCCTGGCTGCAAGGATTGACAAGGAGCTGGGCACCCACTTGAGACTGTGAGGCACTCCCAGCCTCCTAACATACCACAGGCTCTGGGGCTCAAGCCACTTAGGCTGAACTCCAACAGACAGTGGATTCAGGAAAAAGTCTACCTCTCTGTGGACTGGACAGGTGGAGAGATGGAGCAGACTCACTGCACCCAGCAACTACAGGATCCTTGTGTGCTGAGGCTGTGAGGACACTCTGGCTGCATGAGAGGGTACAGCATATATCTGGGCCTCTGAGAAATCACTGTGTGTGGTTCCACATGCTCAGACCTATGTGGTGACCTGGGACAGGCCACTGCAGTAGGAACCGTGCTTGGAGTGAGAACTGTGCAGATCATTTCTGTGGTTCATACATGGGTGCAGATGAGTTTTGCACCCACTGTGGGCTAACACCTGAGCGCTGATCAACTTGGAGGAGAGTAGATGAAGCTGTGATCACACCAACAGAGGTAACCATTCACTCCCTTCTGTTAACAAGAGGATCTACCTCATCCAACATGGACTTACCCTGGTAACTCACACCATGCTAGGGCATTGACCACAGCTCCCTGGCCACACCCAGCACACACCTCTGGACATTCACAGAAAGTGGAAGCATTCCACTAAGCCACAAAGCATACTTCAAAGATAAAAGCCATCAGAGAAAAAAAAAACACAAGTATATCCACAAATGCCTAAAATATATGCAGAAATTCAATTCAAGAAACAAGAATAAAGAACACAACGTGACATCCTCCACAAAAGGAACACAACACATCAACATTAAAATGTAAAAATTAAGACATCAATGAAATTCTAGAAATGGGATTCAAAAAATTAATCATAGGATTACTCAAAAGAAATCAGAAGCAAATCCATGAATTAAAGAAAGCCATGCATTACGTGAAAGAAAATTTTTCTTGTGAAATTGAGATTTTAAAAGAATAATCAAAATGAAATATTAGAAATTAAGAATTCAATAGATTCAATAAAAGTCTAGTGGAAACACTTAACAACAGACTTGTAAGGCAGAAGAAAGAATATCCAAGCTAGAACACAAATATTTGGAGAAGAAGAAGGAGGAGGAAGTGGAGGAGGAGGAAGAAGAGGAGGACAAGAAGGAGGAGAGGAAGGAGAAGAAATAATTAGAAAATGTCATACCAAAAAAAAAGAGAAGAAATTGGAACACTTAAAAATAGTGTAGGAGATTTATGTGAAACTATCAAACAACCCAACATATAGTTCTTAGGAGTTCCTGAAGGTGTGGAAACAGAGAATGGAATAGAAGGCATATTTAGTGATCCAAATAAAAATATCAAGAACATCCTTCTCAGATCTATGCAAATAATTCTTTTTTAAAGGTTTATTTATTTATTTGAAACTCAGAGTTACACAGAGAGGAGAGTTAGAGAGAAAGAGGTCTTCCATCCAATGGTTCACTCCCCAATTGGCTGCAATGGCTGGAACTGGGCTGATCTGAAGCCAGGAGCCAGGAGCATCTTTTGGGTCTCCCATGTGGGTTCAGGGTCCCAAAGACTTGGGCCATCTTCCACTGCTTTCACAGGTCACAGCAGAGAGCTGGATCAGAAGTGGAGCTGCTGGGACTAGAAATGGCACCCATATGGGATGCCAGCACTTCAGGCCAGGGCATTAACCAGCTGTGCCACAGTGCTGGCCCCATCCCAGAAACCTTTTATTTAAGGAGTATAAACTTCATGCTTTTTAAAAATACAACTTCAGAAATATAATGATTCTCCCACTGTAACTGCCCTCCTACCCACACTTCCACCTTTCTACCTTCTCCCTTTCCTATTCCCATTCTATGCAAATGATTCTAAAACTCATGTGGAAACAAAAGTGACCCTGAATAGCTAAAACAAAGTTATACAACAAAAGCAAAGCCTGAGGCATCAAAATACCAGATTTCAAGACACACAACAGGGTAGTTATGATTAAAACAGCCTAGTACTGGCACAAAAATAGATGTTCAGACCAATGGAACAGAATGGAACTCCAGAAATCAACCCACACATCTACAACCAACTTATTTTTGACAAAGGAGCTAAAATATATCCCTGGAGAAAGACAGGCCCTTCAACAAATGGTGCTGGGAAGTTTGGATCTCCACTTGCAGAAGTATGAAACAAGACCTCTACCTTACACCTTACACAAAAATACACTCAAAATGGATCAAATGCCTAAATCTATGACCTGATATCATCCAATAACTAGAGAACATTAGGGAAACACTGCAAGATATTGGCATAGGCAGACTTCTTGGAAAAGAACCTAGAAGCACAGGCAATCTAAGCCAAAATTGACAAATGGGATTACATCAAGCTGGGAAGCTTCAGCACTGCAAAAGAAACTCTCAGAAAAGTGAAGAGACAACCAACTTAATGGGAAGAAATGTTTGCAAACTAAGCTACTGAAAATTCAACAACAAAACAATCCAGTTAAGAATTGGATAAAGGACTTGAATAGTCATTTTTCAAGAGAGGAAATTTAAATGTCCAACAGACACTTGAGAAAATGCTTAGGATCATTAGCCATCAGGGAAATCCAGATCAAAACCACAATGAGATTTCACCTTATCCCAGTTAGAACAGCTCTCATACAGAAACCTATAAAGAACAAATGCTGGTGCCATGTGGGGAAAAAAGGGTAACTTAATCCAATGTAAACTGGTTAGATCCATTGTGAAAGACAGTAGGGCAATACCTCAGAAATCTGAAAATAAATTTGCAATATACCCTACTAATTTCACTCCTAGGAATCTACCCAAATGAAATGAAATCAGCATATGAAAGAGTTATCTGTACCCCCAGATCCATTGCAGCTGAATTCCCAATAGCTAAGATATGGCATTGACCCAGATGGCCATCAACTGATGACATGATAAAGAAATTATGGTGTATATATACACTATGGATCACTACTCAGTTATAAAAAGAAATTGAAATCTTGTCCTTTGCTACAAAATGGATTCCTCTGCACACCATTATACTTAGTGAAATAAGCCCATCCCCAAAAGATATATGTTTTTCCCAACCTGGGGTAATTAATAAAGTGCCCAAAATGTAATGTGTTGGAGTGAAATGGACATTTTGAGACTTGATGTTGTTTACAGTTCTTGTCTCAATTGTTGAGGAACAGTGTTTTGTTTTGTTTTGTTTTTTCATACTGTTTGTTGAACTCTTACTTAGTTTAAAGTTAACCATGCAATCAGTAAGTAAACAGAAATTAGATCTTTGTAAAAATTAAGAGTGGGAATATGAAAGGGAGGAGGAATTGTTGAAGCATGGGTGGGAGGGAGGGTAGGGTAGGAAGTATCATTATGCTCCTAAATCTCTATATATGAAAATACATGAAATTGTGAAATTTAAATATAATTTTAAAAACATTTTTAAAGATGGAAATTATGTCTTTTGTGTAAAAAAGTTGCCAATTTTATTAGTGCAAAATCCCCCCAAATTTAGTGCCTTTTAACTTTTTCTTAACTATATGCTCATCCCTCCAATCCATAGCAACCGCAAATCTACTATTTTGAGAAATCTTCCTATTGTAAACATTACATGCAACTGATGATGGTATCTAAGTGTTCTTATGCACAATGTAGAGTCTCCCCATCAACAAATGAGGTCAGAAGCACACCTCTCAGTTGCACTCAATATAACATATGACCAGCAGCAGGTACCTGTGGAAGGAGAAAAAATGAGCATGTCTTGTCACACTCAGAATACTCGCCAGCCAACTGCTGTGAGAGGAAGCCTCATGCTCTTGTCTCCATGTGTCTGAAATAGAGTTCCCATTTCACTGATGGGAGGGAGAGAGGAGGTCTGGATTCAAATACCACTGGATCTCCATGCTCTTCCTGATTCTTAGAAGACCTTCTTCAGTAACTATTTTTCTTTTATCTGCTGTATGACCTTCAGACCATTTACAGAACATTTAAATGGTTGGCTTTTTGTTTTTCTTTTAAGTAATTTGCTATAATGGGGGGGTGTCATGCCAGAATTTTATCTAGGAACCATTCAATATATTTCAAGAACATTTATACATATTTTAATTAGATTAGCTTTACAAGCACCCTGAGGGCTATTTCATAATGAAACACTGCTTTCCAAATTATGACTTTATAGTCTTGTCTATATAGGAACCCTGAAATTCTTTGCCTACTATTGATAAAGTTCTGTTTTACAGCTGGTTAATGTGTTGAATAAAAATAAGCACTATGAAGAATTATCTTTAACTAGAAATAAACACATATAGGCCACAAACCATTTTCAATTTAGTTTTAAATATAGTCCTGCTCGGGGACAAGTTAATGATCCCACTAACATCAAATAGTTTCAGTGAATATTAAAAGAAATGGCTATCCCAATTTCTTGATATTTTCACACTGATCTCCATGAAAGTATATAAACTTTTGCAAAAATATACAATCTAAGATCTTCCTACCAAGCACAACCAATGGATAGTTGTATATGATAAGTATACAACTGCAAAGATACACACATTTGAGCAGGGGCTCCCAAATGAAAAGGCTATGCTTAACAGATTTCAGTCTACCTAAAATAATTTCTACTAACCCTAAAAATGACAGTGCTTTTGAGTTGTGGCCCAAGGCAGTGCACTGCACTATAGACCAGATGTCAAGGATAACTTGTTCTCCCAGGTCGGGCTGGCAGAGAGGCACTTATTGTAGAGATGCTACGTTATCATCTGGAGGAGGAAGTGGACAAAGCTGAACATGAGCAAGGAAAAACAATAAACTACCACTTTTTTTCCTGCAGGTTCTCCTATGTGAGAACACAATATAGAATATTTAATCCCATTCTAAATTCATACTGTCAGTTTCACTAAATATTTTTTCGTATTACACATGAATAATAGCAATCTTTTAATAAAAATTACTGAGTTTTCCATAGAAAAGGTCTCTAATTGCATACAAACTATATAGATGCTAAAACTGCTATAAATTGAAATACATAGAGGGGCCAGCACTGTGGCATAGCAGGTAAAGCCACTGCCTGCAGTGCCGGCATCCCATATGGGCACCGGTTCAAATTCTGGATGCTCCACTTCTGATGCAGCTCTCTGCTATGGCCTGGGCAAGCTGTAGAAGATAGCCCAAGTCCTTGGGTCCCTGCAGACCTGGAGGAGGCTCCTGGCTCCTGGCTTCAGATCAGCTCAGCCAATTGGGGAGTGAGCCAGCAGATGGAAGACCTCTCTCTCTCTCTGCCTCTCCTTCTCTCTCTGTGTAACTCTGACTAAATAAATAACTCTGACTAAAGTAAATCTTTTAAAAAAGAAATATATAGAAATGTTTCTGTATACTCAGATTTTGGCAAAGAAGATTGAAGAAGGGGGTTAGAAACATAAATTGGTAAGGGCTCTTTGCTAAAGAGCTTAGGAGAGTGAACTCTAAGATGTCTATCTCAACTCATTCGTTAAGTAATAGAAGTCTGAGAGGCCTTATGTGATTACAAAATGTTCCTTCTTTTTCTCAAATATAAAAAATAAAACCTACAAAAAAATAAAAATAAAATTATCTGGTTTTGCACTTGTTCATTTTTCTAAACTAGGCATACACCTTTCAGTACTGACAAGAAGGCTGGCGTCACATTTGGGCAATGTCTCAAGAGCTGTCTGAAGACTCACTGAACATCAAGTCTTTGAAAACACGTTTCCTTCTCAATGGAAATATAATCACCCCCTGATGTTCTTCAAAAGAAACAGAGTTCTGATCTGAAAATCAGATGGTTTATAGTATTAGGAAGAAAACAATAAATTTGAAAGTATAATCAATTGGAAAGCAAAAGGGAAAGCCATAGAAAACATTTATCTCAAGAACTTGGTGCTGAGGATAATCTCAAATTCATTTAGTGCATTTTGTTAAAGAAAAAAAAAACTTGAAAGGATAAATCCTTCTTACAGTGTATTTTTCCTTATAAAACATGAACTGAAGTTACTGGTAATAAACAGTGACTGTTTCAATGTTAGGGTTCATTATTAACAATGTCAAAACATGACAGCAGCAATCTTTAAGAACCCAAATTAGACCAAGATAGGACTACAAAAAATCTGATGTTTCCATTGGTAAAGTGCCCCTTTTCTTACTTTAAATGAAAAGAAAATTAATTAATCATCAGGCACTAGCAACCATCATTTTGAGAGGTCTTTTAGGGCAAAAATTGAATAGTATGAAGAGGTTTACAAAAATAGATTAAGAAATAATACTGTAATTTTTTCTCAATTCAGTTTTGATAAATTGTACCTAATCATACAAAATCATACAAAAATTACCCCAAATTCGGCCGGCGCCGTGGCTCAACAGGCTAATCCTCCGCCTTGCGGCGCCGGCACACCGGGTTCTAGTCCCGGTTGGGGCACCGATCCTGTCCCGGTTGCCCCTCTTCCAGGCCAGCTCTCTGCTGTGGCTAGGGAGTTTAGTGGAGGATGGCCCAAGCCCTTGGGTCCTGCACCCCATGGGAGACCAGGAGAAGCACCTGGCTCCTGCCATCGGAACAGCGCGGTGCGCCGGCCGCAGCGCGCTACCGCGGCGGCCATTGGAGGGTGAACCAACAGCAAAAGGAAGACCTTTCTCTCTGTCTCTCTCTCTCTCACTGTCCACTCTGCCTGTCAAAAAAAAAAAATTACCCCAAATTCAAACTTGATATAAAAAAGGGAGATATGAAACAACTCAGCGAGATGACAGATCAGACAAAATATAGGAATGAAAAAATTTCACACAGGGCACTTATTTCATGTCCAGATGTAAAAACCATTTTCCACTGACAGCTTACCTTCTTCCCATAAGCAATCACAGATTCTGAGTGGATCATGCAGTACAAAGCCACAGCAGTGAAATCTTCTTGTATGATGTTCCACAAAACAGTTGTATCTTTTCCTTATTAAAATGCCCACTGGTTTTCTATTTTTCTTTATCCCATTTATTTACATTCACAAGTTAACAAACAGTGTCAACAATTATTGTAGTGAACCAAGGGTATTGCCGGATGAGAGGCTCCATAAGACATACTTACTGATTGACTCAGAAGGTTTATTGAGTTCAACCCTCACTCCTTTTTCACCTGTTAGATATTTTACTTTAGCTCCTGCTCTCTCATCTGCATCAAAATACCCAACAGTTATTGTGTCCTTTGCGGCATATGGTGGTTGTACTTCATGAGGGCTGCGAGGGTCAGACCAGAAAAATAGCAGTCTATCAAATTTGAGTTCAATGTCAGAAAACTGGGCTTTGCCTTCTGGAAAATTCGAAGTATACCTCCACTTACCTTAGCACCCCACTCTTTATTAAGATAATATATACATGTCACACATCTCCCATCTCCATTTGGATTATCAACATACCGCACATAACCTGTTCCATTGCCTGGATAACAGGCAACCATGGCTTTCGTCTGGCCATTGATTTTGTAGTTGCCCAGCTTCTCGTTACAGTGGCGGATCAGGTTGTCCATGCTGCTCATCAGCAGCCCAGTGGTTTCACAGCCGGGCTTCTTGCCCTAGATCCAGGTGATCTTATCCCTTCTGATGTCCTAGGAGGAGTCGCTCTTCGGGCTAACCAGCTGGCCATCTGTGAACCTGCCTGTGCAGTGCAGGGCGAGCATCTCGTCACCTATCTTGTCCAGGAAGTCGTCCACTACACAGATGCCACGCTTGTTCATGCAAGGCAGCGCCAGAAGCAGCTTCCTCGGCCCTTTGGGCTGCAGACCACACCTATGGCTTAGGCCCTCACTGAGCATGGGCTAAGCGGGTACAAGTTCGCCTTCTCCTGATACAGCGATGGCGGGTCAGCGGTTCCTCCTTCCCTGGCTCCACCTCTGCGCAGCGGCCAGGCCCTGGAGGCCCGGGTTTGCGCGAGGTGGGACGCAGCAAAGGCCTTGGCTGCATCTCCTGGCCTCTTGGGCTCTGGCCCCACCGGCCCTGGGCCGTGGCATTGTGGGAATGGCCAGGGTGCTGGTGCGAGCCTGCCCCGCGTCCAGAGGTTCCCTCTGGCCTTGGCACAGGAGCTCCTGCTTGTTCCAATCCTGGCGCTGGTGCTGTGGCTGCAGCACAGCAGGTTCTGCATCTTCCGCAGAGCTCACAGTACTACCGGTCTTGCTTGCTGCTCGGGCTCCACCGGCCAGGCCAGCCGCTGTCATTGCCCATGGAGGAGGCAGTGGTGGTGGAATAGGAGAGGTGGGGGCTGGACTGCCTAGTCCAGGGCCAGGGAGCAGGGAGAGAGGTAGGGAACGTTTTTTGCGCCATGAACCCACCGCCCCTCTACTCCAGCAAGCCGGCGTCCCCCGCCCTCAGCCAGGCCGCTTTCTCATCCTTGGGGGCGGCCCCGCAGCGCCAGCGGCTGCTTCAGCGCCTCATCGCGCACGGGCTGAGAGTGTACGGCCTGCGTGGGTACGAGGATCTCCACTCTGGGCGCGCTAGACCAGCAGCTTTCCAGTCTGCCGCCTCAGCATCCAGGGTGGCCGGGCCCAGCTTGTGGAGCAGCGCAGGGCGTGTGGGCGCCACTCGCTCTGTGTGCTCTGCAGACACCACTGCTGGGTGGCGACCCTGGCGGGAGGCACGCAAAGGCGGAGGAGGCAGAGCAAGAGCCGAGGGGAGCGCTGAGGGGATGGTGGCCGCGCACACGTTTGGCCTGCTCCTTCAATCTCCTGCACCCTGAGGGATGCGGCCTCGGCTGAGCCCTCGGTGATGGGCCCCTTCTGTGTCGGGATGGGCCGGGGACACCTAGAGGCCATCGCGCTGCCACTTTGTGGTCTGCGAGAGGACATCCAGCGGGCAGACTCTCGAGCCCAGAGAGCAGGGGGCAGCGCAAGCTGTGCACACACTTGCTGAGAGAGGGCGCCAGCCTCGAGAGGGTTGTGGAGTGGCAGACTCGTAATCATGGCTGCTAGTCGTTTAGGCTGACTCAGGATGTGCTAGGGGTGCTCCTAGACGCTGGGTTGCAAGGTGTCCATTGAGAAGGAAACGGAAATTCATAGAAGTAAAGCAACTTGTCCAAGGTCACGCAGAACTGGGACTCAATCCAGGAATCAACTTTGTTAGATTCCAAGGCTGTTTTTCCCATTACACCATGTGGCTTCTGCTTGAAGAAAGTTAATCAAAGAGCCTCAAAGCAGGCATTTGGTCTAATAGTTAAGACACCTCTGTCCCACACCTAAGTGCCTAGGTTTGAAGCCCAGCTCCAGCTCCAGACTCTAGCTTCCAACTAATGCAGACCCTGGGAGGCAGTGGTCATAGTCCAAGTAATTGGATTCCTGCCAACCATGTAGGAGACTTGGATTGTGTTGCTGGCTCTTGGTCTTTCACTTTTAGATGTTACATATTCTGTCTTCAGGAGTGTGCATCCGTGGTGAGGTAGGTGCGACTCCTTGCAGATGTGAGGTCCCCCCATTCATTTATTTTTAAGATTAATTAATTTACTTAAAAGGGTTACACAGAAAGAGAAAGAGAGGCAGAGAGAGAGAGAGAGGGGCCTTTCATCTGCTGGCTTACTCTCCAACTGACCACACTGGCCACAGCTGTGCCAATACAAAGCCAGGAGCCAGGAGCCAGGAGCTTCCTCCAGGTCTCCCACATGGGTGCAGGGGCCCAAGGACTTGGGCCATCTTCTACTGCTTTCCAAGGCCATAGCAGAGAGCTTGAGCAGAACTGGAACAACTGGGTCTCGAACCGGTGCCCATATGGGATGCCGGCACTGCTGGCTGGGGCTTCACCTGCCATGCCACAGCACCGCCCTCCCATTCAATTTTAATACATGAGTACTCAGTAACTTGTGAATTATGTTTCTAATTACCACATACTAATTATCTATTAGCTACTAAAAACAAACTCAATAAGTTTTCAGTATTCTGTGAATTTATCACATTATTACTGATGCACTTTGTTGGCTTTGAACAAACTAATGTGACATTTATGTCTGTTTGACATTTTATCACAAGTTTATTAATAACCATATCTATTTCACCAAACTGGTAAAATAAGTACAAGAATTAAAAGCACATCTATGAGCCAGCACTGTGGCATTAGCAGGTAAAGCCATTGCCTACAGTGCCAGCATCCCATATGGGCACTGGTTTGAGTACTGGCTGCTCCACTTCCAATCCAGCTCCCTGCTAATGCACCAGGAAAAGCAATAGAAGATAGCCCAAGTGCATGGGTCTCTGCACCCACGTTGTAGATCCAGAAGAAGCCCCAGGCTCCTGGTTTTGGATTGGCCCAGCTCTGGCCATGGTGGCCATTTGGGGAGTGAACCAGTGGATGAATGATCTACCTCACTCCCTCTCTCTCTTCCTCTCTCTCTTTCTCTGCCTCTCTATAACTCTGCATTTCAAGTAAATTAAAAAATGTAGCCATAATTTTTAAAATGTTATTATGTAAAACTGGCAAGGAATTGAAAAATCCACAATGAACCACTCTGCAGTTACTTTAGTAGATAATGCTCGAAGATAAAAGGAAGCATTAGGCCAGTGCCGTGGCTCAATAGGCTAATCCTCTGCCTTGCGGTGCTGGCATACTGGGTCCTAGTCCCGTCGGGGTGCCGGATTCTGTCCTGGTTGCCCCTCTTCCAGGCCAGCTCTCTGCTATGGCCCGGAAAGGTAGTGGATGATGGCCCAAGTCCTTAGGCCCTGCACCCCAGGGGAGACCAGGACAAGCACCTGGCTCCTGGCTTCAGATCAGTGCAATGTGCCGGCCGCGGTGGCCATTGGAGGGTAAACCAATGGCAAAAAGGAAGACCTTTCTCTCTGTCTCTCTCTCTCACTGTCCACTCTGCCTGTCCAAAAAAAAAAAAAAAAAGAAGCATTAAACCTGTTACTACAGAAACAGACTGATATTCTCTCAGAATCTATCTTCCCTTTTTGCTATATAATCATAATTTCTACCAGATTAACATTAATTAAAGGTTTATAAAAAAAATTAGGACAACACTCCTCATGTAAACTGGCCTGTATTCCTGTGAAGAATAGTTTTAGTTTTGTTTCTCATACTATGATGCTTGTTTTTTGGGAATGATGAATGATGGACTCATATATACTCTTATATAACTCACCATGTTGTCATTTTCCTATTTTCCATTTTAATATTTTCTAACATTCCACTTTATGGGTTACTATGTTGATTTTGCCTGAATACAACATTTAAACATCTACATTTTGTGTATGCATACACAGGAATTTGTAAATATATATATATATATATATATATATATATATATATATTTGTGTGCACAATGAGAGACAGCATAGAATAATATTATGAGGAATCCTAACCCTCATTTCAAGCATTAAGCCCTCCTCTGACCTGGATTCATTGAGGCAGAGCACTGGGACTTCTCACTGTAATGGGCTGAACTGACTTTCCCAAAAGTGAATATCTTGCACCCCTAACCTCCAATGTGATTGTTTCTAGATACAGGACCTTTAAAGATATAATAGAAGGAAAATGATATCAAGTGTGAGGCCCTAATCCAGACTCATAACTGTCCTTATAAGGAGAGCCACCAGGTATTCACATGGACAGAGGAAATACCATGTGAGCACACAGCAAGTTGCTGGCTGACTGGAAGCCAGGGAGTGAGGTCGCAAAAGTAACCAAGCCTGCAAACACCTTGATCTCAGATTTCCAATGTGCAGGACTATGAGAAACAACATCTGGTGAATTAAACCATCCCATTTGTTGTAATGTGTCATGGTGACTTTGGCAAAGTGATATACCCAATCCCTACCTGCTTAAATTGCACCCACGCAGAAGCTCCACAAAAAGTTTTTTCAAAAAAATATAGAAATTAAAAACTGTGCTTTTACCCATGGGAGACCAGGATAAGCACCTGGCTCCTGCCATCGGAATAGCACGGTGCGCCGGCTGCAGCACGCTACCGCGGTGGCCATTGGAGGGTGAACCAAAGGCAAAAAGAAGACCTTTCTCTCTGTCTCTCTCTCACTGTCCACTCTGCCTGTCAAAAATAAAAAAAAAATTAAAAAAAAAAAAACGTGCTTCTAGGTGCCCAGATGCCTAAATGATAAAAAGAAATAAAATAGATGATAAATAAAACATTAGAAATATGTCCCTTAAATTCTAGATATCAGAGAAAGTGAAAGAAAATACAAAAATGAATAAATTATTCTTGTGTATATGCATGTGTTTTTAAAAAGCCCATACTATGATCCAAGTAGAAATTATAATGCTTAATGATATAATAGCAGATTTAAAAGGACACTGATGGACTTTGGTGTTGCCACAGCACAGTGTCTAAATGAACTTTTGAGACCAGCATTGTGGCATCATGGGTTAAGCCAGAGCCTATGATGCAATCATCCCATATGGATGCAGGTTCAACCCTTGGCTGCTCCATTTCCAATCCAGCTCCCTACTAATGTGCCTGGGAAAGCAATAGAGGATGGCTCAAGATCTTGGGCCCCTGCATTCATTTGGGAGACCCAGATGAAGATCATGGTTCCTGGCTTCAGCATGGCCCAACCCTAGCCATTGCAGCCATTTGGGCAATGAACTAGCAGATAGAATATCTTTCTCCATCTCTGCCTCTGTATCTCTGCCTCTCTCTTCTTTCCTCCCTTCCTCCATTTCCCTCTCACTGGGGCAGAAAGGGGGAGATGAGCTCGGAGCACAGGAACGGGCTGTACCAGCAGGACCTCCTGAGACTGGACCGACACGCCCGGGGGGCCCTCAGGTTTTGCCTGCAGGACCAGAATCTGGGCACTCCTGAGTCCCCGAGCACCTCCTGGGTTCCCACCACCAGCCTTGGGCCAGGAGGAGGTGCCACCTTGTGCGTGGAAGCCCAGCCCACAGGCAAAAGTCCCATAGGCCCACGGCTGCGCCCAAACCTGTAGCCTGCCTGGACGGGGGCAGCCACAGAGACGGGAGGTCTGAGTTGGCAGCCCCCACTCCCGAAGCCTCCGCTGGCAGTTCCCCGAAGGGCTGGAGCCGGTTGCTGCCCAACAGCCTCCCTCCCTCTGGCCGGGCACTGCCAGCCACACACCCACTTGTGTCCCCTGTTTCCCTGGAGGCCACAGCGCGTTTTGGGTTTTGGAGCGGGCAGGCAACCCTCGGCTTCCGTAGGCCATTCGCCCGCAAAGCCTGCCAGACCCCAGGCTCTAGGAGGCTGCCCAGGCGGCGCTGCCAACTGAAACCAGGTGCTGGATAGCCGCAGCGGCCTGCAGGAGGGGGAGCAGACACACCTGCGGGTGTCCCCGGGCCTCACACAATGACTGCCCTGCCTCCCCGGGTTGCAAATGAGCCCTCCGGGAATCCTCGCCCTAGGGGCTTGTGGGCGGGGCCGATGCAGGGTGGGAGGGTGGGGAGGTCTGCTGCTGGCACACACCCACTCCTGAAGCCCACTGGGGCTGTAATAGGGAGCTGAACTTGGAGGTCGGGAATGGGCTGTCCAAGAGGGCCTCATGAGAGTGGACGGACACGCCCGGGGGCCCTCAGGATTTGCCTGCAGGTCCAGAGTCTGGGCACTCCTGCATCCCCGAGCGCCTCCTGGGTTCCCGCCACCAGCCTTGGGCCAGGAGGAGGTGCCATCTTTTGCGTGGAAGTACCATCCACAGGCAAGAAGCCCCCTAGGCCCACGGCTGCGCCTGACCCTGCAGGCCTCCTGGCCGGCTGCAGCCACAGAGACGGGAGGGCTGAGTTGGCAGCCACCACTCCTGAAGCCTCCGCTGGCAGTTCCCCGAAGGCCTGGAGCCGGCTGCGCCTCAGCAGCCTCCCTCCCTCTGGCCGGGCACTGCCAGCCACACACCCACTTGAATCCACTGTGTCCCTGGAGGCCGCTACACATTTTCGGTTTTGGAGCAGGCGGGCCCCCCTCGGCTTCCGCAGGCCATTCACCTGAGGAGCCTGCCAGACCCCTGGTTCTAGGAGGAAGCCAAGGCAACACGGGAAACTCACCGCAAGTGCTAGCTAGCGGCAGTGGCCGGCGGCGGGGTGAGCACACACACCTGCGGGTGTCCCCAGGCCACAGACACTACTGCCATGCCTCGTCAGTTTTTAAAGCAGCCCTCTGGGAATCCTCCCCCTAGGGGCTTGTGGGTGGGGCCGATGCAGGGTGGGAGGGTGGGGAGGGCTGCTGCTGGCACACACCCACTCCTGAAGCCCACTGGGGCTGTAATAGGATGATGAGCTCGGAGCTCGGGCATGGGCTGTTCCAGCAGGGCCTCCTGAGGGTGCACGGACACGCCCGGGGACCCTCAGCTGTTGCCTGCAGGACCAGAGTCTGGGCACTCCTGTGTCCCCGAGCACCTCCTGGGTTCACGCCACCAGCCTTGGGCCAGGAGGAGGTGCCACCTTGTGCGTGGAAGCCCAGCCCACAGGCAAGAAGCCCCCTAAGGCCACAGCCGCGCCTGACCCTGCAGCCTGCCTGGCCAGCTGCAGCCACAGGGAATGGGGGGTCTGAGTTGGCAGCCCCCACTCCCGAAGCCTCCGCTGGCATTTCCCCGAAGGGTTGGAGCCAGCTGTGCCTCAACAGCCAGCCTCCCTCTGGCCGGGCACTGCAAGACACACACCCACGTGTGTCCCCTGTGTCCCTGGAGGAAACAGCGCGTTTTGGGTTTTGGAGCGGGCGGGCCCCCCTCGGCTTCCGTAGGCCATTCACCTGCGGAGCCTGCCAGACCCCTGGTTCTAGGAGGAAGCCAAGGTGACACGGGAAACTCACCTCAAGTGCTAGCTAGCGGCAGTGGCCGGCGGCGGGGTGAGCACACACACCTGTGGGTGTCCGCAGGCTTCACACACTGACTGCCCTGCCTCTCCGGGTTGCAAATGAGCCCTCTGGGAATCCTCCCCCTAGGGGCTTGTGGGCGGGGCCGACGCAGGGTGGGAGGGTGGGGAGGTCTGCTGTTGGCACACACCCACTCTAGAAGCCCACTGGGGCTGTAATAGGAAGCTGAACTCGGAGCTCGGGCACAGGCTGTCCCAGCAGGGCCTCCTGAAGGTGCACGGACACGCCAGGGGTCCCTCAGCTGTTGCCTGCAGGACCAGAGTCTGGGCACTCCTGCATCCCCGAGCGCCTCCTGGGTTCACGCCACCAGCCTTGGGCCGGGATGAGGGGCCACCTTGTGCGTGGAAGCCCCGCCCGTATGCAAGAAGCCCCATAAGTCCACAGCCGGGCCCGACCCTGCAGCCTGCCTGGCCAGCTGCAGCCACAGGGAATGGGGGGTCTGAGTTGGCAGCCCCCACTCCCAAAGCCTCTGCTGGCAGTTTCCCGAAGGGCTGGTGCCTGCTTTGGCTCAACAGACTCCTGCCTCTGGCCGGGCACTGCAAGACACACACCCACTTGTGTCCCCTGTGTCCCTGGAGGCCACTACGCATTTTGGGTTTTGGAGCGGGCGGGCCCCCCTCGGCTTCCGTAGGCCATTCACCTGTGGAGCCTGCCAGTCCCCTGGCTCTAGGAGGCTGCCCAGACGGTGCTGCCAACTGCCCCCAGGTGCTAGCTAGCCGCGGTGGCAGGCCACGGGGCAAGCACACACACCTGCGGGTGTCCCTGGGACTCACACACTGACTGGGCTGCCTCTCCGGGTTGCAAATGAGCCCTCTGGGAATCCTCCCCCTAGGGGCTTGTGGGCAGGGCAGATGCAGAGTGGATGGGGGGGGAGGGCTGCTGCTGGCACACACCCACTCCTGAAGCCCACTGGGACAGTCCAAGGGAGATGAGCTCGGAGCTCAGGCACAGGCTGTTTAAGCTGGGCCTCCTCAGTCTGGACAGAAATGCCCGGTTGCCCTCAGCTGTTTACCTACAGGAACGGAGTCTGGGCACTCCTGCATCTCCGAGAGCCTCCTAGGTTCCTGCCACCAGCCTTGGGCTGGGAGGAGGTGCCATGTTGTTTGTGGAAGCCCCGCCCATAGGCAAGAATACCCTAGGCCCATGCCAGCACCCAAACCTGTAGCCTGCCTGTCCAGCTGCAGCCACTGAGACGGGAGGTCTGAGTTGGCAGCCCCCACTCCCGAAGCCTCCGCTGGCAGTTCCCCGAAGGCCTGGAGCCAGCTGCGCCTCAGCAGCCTCCCTCCCTCTGGCCGGGCACTGCCAGCCACACACCCACTTGAATCCACTGTGTCCCTGGTGGCCACTACGCGTTTTGGGTTTTGGAGCGGGCCGGCCCCCTCAGCTTCCGTAGGCCATGCGCCCGCGGAGCCTGCCAGACCCCTGGTTCTAGGAGGAAGCCAAGGCGACGCGGGAAACTCACCGCAAGTGCTAGCTAGCGGCAGTGGCTGGCGGCGGGGTGAGCACACACACCTGCGGGTGTCCCCAGGCCACAGACACTACTGCCATGCCTCGTCAGTATTCAAATGAGCCCTCCCAGAATCCTCGATCTAGGGGCTTGTGGGTGGGGCCGACGCAGGGTGGGAGGGTGGGGAGGGCTGCTGCTGGCACACACCCACTCGTGAAGCCCACTGGGGCTGTAATAGGATGATGAGCTCGGAGCTCGGGCATGGGCTGTTCCAGCAGGGCCTCCTGAGGGTGCACGGACACGCCCGGGGACCCTCAGCTGTTGCCTGCAGGACCAGAGTCTGGGCACTCCTGTGTCCCCGAGCACCTCCTGGGTTCACGCCACCAGCCTTGGGCCAGGAGGAGGTGCCACCTTGTGCGTGGAAGCCCAGCCCACAGGCAAGAAGCCCCCTAAGGCCACAGCCGCGCCTGACCCTGCAGCCTGCCTGGCCAGCTGCAGCCACAGGGAATGGGGGGTCTGAGTTGGCAGCCCCCACTCCCGAAGCCTCCGCTGGCATTTCCCCGAAGGGTTGGAGCCAGCTGTGCCTCAACAGCCAGCCTCCCTCTGGCCGGGCACTGCAAGACACACACCCACGTGTGTCCCCTGTGTCCCTGGAGGAAACAGCGCGTTTTGGGTTTTGGAGCGGGCGGGCCCCCCTCGGCTTCCGTAGGCCATTCACCTGCGGAGCCTGCCAGACCCCTGGTTCTAGGAGGAAGCCAAGGTGACACGGGAAACTCACCTCAAGTGCTAGCTAGCGGCAGTGGCCGGCGGCGGGGTGAGCACACACACCTGTGGGTGTCCGCAGGCTTCACACACTGACTGCCCTGCCTCTCCGGGTTGCAAATGAGCCCTCTGGGAATCCTCCCCCTAGGGGCTTGTGGGCGGGGCCGACGCAGGGTGGGAGGGTGGGGAGGTCTGCTGTTGGCACACACCCACTCTAGAAGCCCACTGGGGCTGTAATAGGAAGCTGAACTCGGAGCTCAGGCACAGGCTGTCCCAGCAGGGCCTCCTGAAGGTGCACGGACACGCCAGGGGTCCCTCAGCTGTTGCCTGCAGGACCAGAGTCTGGGCACTCCTGCATCCCCGAGCGCCTCCTGGGTTCACGCCACCAGCCTTGGGCCGGGATGAGGTGCCACCTTGTGCGTGGAAGCCCCGCCCGTATGCAAGAAGCCCCATAAGTCCACAGCCGGGCCCGACCCTGCAGCCTGCCTGGCCAGCTGCAGCCACAGGGAATGGGGGGTCTGAGTTGGCAGCCCCCACTCCCAAAGCCTCCGCTGGCAGTTTCCCGAAGGGCTGGTGCCTGCTTTGGCTCAACAGACTCCTGCCTCTGGCTGGGCACTGCAAGACACACACCCACTTGTGTCCCCTGTGTCCCTGGAGGCCACTACGCATTTTGGGCTTTGGAGCGGGCGGGCTCCCCTCGGCTTCCATAGGACATTCTCCCGCAGAACCTGCCAGACCCCTGGCTCTAGGATGCTGCCCAGGCGGCACTGCCAACTGACCCCAGGTGCTAGCTCGCGGCAGAGGCCTCTCACGGGGGGGGAGGGGAGGGAAGCACACACACTGACTGCACTGCCTCCCCAGGTTGCAAATGAGCCCTCCGGGAATCTTTGATCTAGGGGCTTGTGGGTGGGGCCGACGCAGGGTGGGAGGGTGGGGAGGTCTGCTGCTGGCACACACCCACTCTAGAAGCCCACTGCAGCTGTAATAGGGAGATGAGTTTGGAGCTCAGGCACAGGCTGTCCCAGCAGGGCCTCCTAAGGTTGGATGGACACGCCCGGGGTCCCTCAGCTGTTGCCTGCAGGACCAGAATCTGGGCACTCCTGCATCCCCGAGCGCCTCCTGGGTTCCGGCCACCAGCCTTGGGCCGGGATGTGGTACCACGTTGTGCGTGGAAGCCCCGCCCGTATGCAAGAAGCCCCCTAAGGCCACAGCCTCACCATAGGGGCTTGTGGGCGGGGCCAATGCAGGGTGGGTGGGTTGGGAGGTCTGCTGCTGGAACACACCCACTCCCGTAGCCCACTGGGGTGGTCCAAGGGAGATGAGCTCAGAGCACGGGCACGGGCTGTCCCAGCAGGGCCTCCTGAGGCTGGACGGAACCCCCCCGGGGGCCCACAGGTGTTGCCTGCAGGACCAGAGTCTGGGCACTCCTGCGTCTCCGAGTGCCTCCTGGGTTCACGCCACCAGCCTTGGGCCGGGATAGGTGCCACCTTGTGCGTGGAAGCCCGCCCACAGGAAAAATGCCCCCCAGGCCCACGGCTGCGCCCAAACCTGTAGCCTGCCTGGACGGGGGCAGCCACAGAGACGGGCGGTCTGAGTTGGCAGCCCCCACTCCCAAAGCCTCCACTGGCAGTTCCCCGAAGGGCTGGAGCCAGCTGTGCCTCAGCAGCCTCCCTCCCTCTGGCCGGGCACTGCCAGCCACACACCCACTTGTGTCCCCTGTGTCCCTGGAGGCCGCAGCGCGTTTTGGGTTTTGGAGCAGGTGGGCCCCCCCTTAGCTTCCGTAGGCCATTCAGCTGTGGAGCCTGCCAGACCCCTGGCTCTAGGAGGAAGCCAAGGCAGCGCTGCCAACCTAACCCAGGTGCTTGCTAGCGGCAGCGGCCTGCCAGATGGGGAGCACACACACCTGTGGGTGTCCCCGGGCCACACGGGACTAGAGGAGGAGCAACTGGGACAGAACCTAGTGCCTCAACTGAGGCTGGAACCCAGTGTGCTGGTGCTGCAGGCAGAGGATTAACCTAGTGAGCTGTGGTGCCAGCCAAATTATTCCATTTTTTGAAACATTTATCAATGGCATAGACTATAGTCAGAGCCAAAGTCAATTCCCTAGTCTTTGCTTTACTTGAATATTTTGCCATCTTAAAATATTTATATACTGGGCCGGCGCCATGGCTTAACAGGCTAATCCTCCACATTGCGGCGCCGGCACACCGGGTTCTAGTCCTGGTTGGGCCACCGGATTCTATCCCAGTTGCCCCTCTCCAGGCCAGCTCTCTGCTGTGGCCCGGGAAGGCAGTGGAGGATGGCCCAAGTCCTTGGGCCCTGCACCCGCATGGGAGACTAGGAGAGGCGCCTGGCTCCTGGCTTCGGATCAGCACGATGCGCCAGCCGCAGTGGCCATTGGATGGTGAATCAACGGCAAAAAGGAAGAATTTTCTCTCTGTCTCTCTCTCTCACTATCCACTCTGGCTGTCAAAAAAAAATTTATATACTTCAGAAAGAAGAAGTAGGTGGAAATATATTGAGACTTTTTTGAAAAAATATTTTATTTATTTGAGAGGCAGTTACAGGGAGAGGAGAGATAGAAAAGTCTTTTTTTTTTTTTGACAGGCAGAGTAGACAGTAAGAGGGAGAGAGAGAAGAAGGTCTCCCTTTTTGCATTGGTTCAGCCTCTAATGGCTGCTGTGGCCAGCAGGCTGCAGCCAGCACACCACACTGATCCAAAGCCGGGAGCCAGGTGCTTCTCCTGGTCTCCTCTGTGGGTACAAGGCCCAAGAACTTGGGCCATCCTCCACTGCACTCCTGGGCCACAGCAGAGAGCTGGGCAGGAAGAGGGGCAACCGGGACAGAATCCAGCACCCCGACTGGGACTAGAACCTGGGGTGCCAGTACTGCAGATGGAGGATTAGCCTATTTAGCTGCAGTGCCAGCCCCAGAAAAGTCTTCCATCCACTGGTTCACTCTCCAAATGGCCCAAACTGTTGGAGATGGGCTGATCCAAAGCTAGAAGCTTCTTCTGGGTCTCCCAGGCCATAAACAGAGAGCTGGATCAGAAGAAGAGCAACTGGGGCCAGTGCTGTGTCTTAGTAGATTAAGCCTCTGCCTACAATGCTGGCATCCCATATGGGCACCAATTTGAGTCCCAGCTGCTCTCCTAATGATCCAGCTCTTTGCTGTGACTTGGAAGAGCAGTAGAGGATGGCCAAAGTCTTCAGGCCACTGCATCCACATGGGAGATCTGGAAGAAACTTCTGGCTCCTGGCTTTGTATTAGCCTAGCCCCAGTTGTTTGTGACCATTTTGGGAGTGAACCAGTGGATAGAAGACCTTTCTTTCTGTCTCTCCATCTCTGTAACTCCACTTTCAAATAAACAAACAAATAAATAAATAAATCTTAAAAAGAAGAAGAATAGCATCCAGGAACACATACTGTTGCCCATGTGAGATGCTGGCACCATGGGTGTAGTGTTAGCCTACTATGCCAGAGAGAGAGAGAGAGAGAGAGAGAGAGAGAGAGAGAGAGAGAGAGAGAGAGAGACCTTTAATCCACTGATTCATACTTCAAATGCCCACAGTAGCCAGGGTGGAACAAAGTCATAGCTGAGAGCCAAGAATGTAGTTCTGGCCTCTCATTTGAGATGCAGAAGCCTACTTGTTTGAGTTGTCAGCACTGACTTCTGGTGTCTAGATTTGCAAAAATCTAGAATTAGGAGCCAGTGCTGGAAGCACAGCCAGAAATGTTATTGTAGGACTAGGGCACTAGCCTAAATGACTGCCTCACTTCTAGAATCTTTTGCCTTGCCATAGTTGAAACTACTAGACAGCCTTCTGGAAGCCATCCTGTTTGTATCATGACATCACTGATGGTTTCTTCTCTTTTTACTGGTATCTTGTTGATTCCATGCTGCAATTCACCTTGACAGGTTTGACCCTATCTGGTCTGACATGTCTGTTTCCTTCCAGCTTGTATTTCTTGCACAGCATATATACCACTATATCTATGCCCTGTTGAGTGTTTCTTTGTAGCTGTCCAAATGGCACCTCATGCCACACAATTCTAAATTGAAAACCTGGGCTGACATTGTGACATTGTGGTATAGTGGGTTAAACAGCTGCCTAGGATGCTAGCATCCCTTATGGGTTCTGGTTTGTTTCCTGGTTGCTCCACTTCCAATCCAGCTCCCTGCTTAGGGCCCCTGTGAAAGCAACAGAAGATGGTCCAAGTGCTTCGACACCTGCCACCCATGTTTGAGACCCAGATGAAGCTTCTGGCTGTTGGTTAGTGTGGCCCAGCTCCGCCTGTTACAGCTATTTGGAGACTGGAGCAACAACTGGAAGATCTTTCTCTATCTTCTCCTCTCTCCCAAAACTATGTCTTTCAAAACAAATCAGTTAATCATTAAAAATAAATAAGATGAAAAACACATAATTTATTTTCTTTTTAAATATTGCTACCAAGTATCCTTGACCCAAATCATCAGAATGAAAATTTTCCTGGAATGCTCTTCTATCTTTTTTCCCCAGAAACCTTTTAGTTAAGGAATACAAACTTCAAGCATTTCATAATTAAAACTTTAAGAAAACAGTGATTCTTCCAACCATACCCACCCTCCCACCCACACTCCTACACCCTTTCTTTCTCCTCCTATTTGCATTCTTATTTTTCACTAAGATCTATTTTCAAATAACTTTATACACATATGATTAATTATACTAATTAAATATTTCAACAAATAATATGAAAAAAAACTCTTCCTCAATAGTTGAGACAAGGGCTATTCAGTCATTGCTTCTCAAAGTGTAAATTTCATTTTTATAGATTACCTTAGGTGCTCTATTAGTTATCACAGATCAGGGGGAACATATGGTATTTGTCCTTTTTGGACTGGCTTACTTCACTAAGTCTGATGTTTTCCAGTTTTATCCATTTTGTTGCAAATTAAATGATGTTTTTAACCTTTGTCAGTATTCCATGGAGCACATATCCCATAAGTTCCTTTTTAAAAAATGATTTATTTATTTATTTTTTTAGCGAAATACTGATTTTAATTAAACATAATAATGTAAACTCTAGGCATCATCATCTTCCAGCCTAAAAATTAGCAAAAACTGTTGAAACAAGGCACAGTTTTTTCCGCATACTTGTTCCGTGGCTCCAGTTACAAAAAAAAATAATAATAATAAAATAACTTTTAATGAAAATGTTGAACATAAAAATAGAAGTCTTAGGCCGGCGCCGCAGCTCAGTAGGCTAATCCTCTGCCTTGCGGCGCCGGCACACCAGGTTCTAGTCCCGGTCGGGGCACCGATCCTGTCCCGGTTGCCCCTCTTCCAGGCCAGCTCTCTGCTGTGGCCAGGGAGTGCAGTGGAGGATGGCCCAAGTGCTTGGACCCTGCACCCCATGGGAGACCAGGAGAAGCACCTGGCTCCTGCCATCGGAACAGCGCGGTGCGCCGGCCGCAGCATGCCAACCATGGCGGCCATTGGAGGGTGAACCAACGGCAAAAGGAAGACCTTTCTCTCTGTCTCCCTCTACTGTCCACTCTGCCTGTCAAAAAAAAAAAATAGAAGTCTGAGATTTTAAAAAAAGATGTATAAAAAGCCCCACAAAACTCGTCAATGTTGTCTCTTATCCTACAAAATAGCACCAGTAAGAAGAGTAAAAGGTGTTAAAAATCGTCACAGACAGCATTTCTGAAATGCAGCCTACTTAGCCTGGCCTCCCCTTCCTCTAAAAACATGGGATAAAAAAGGATTCTAAAATCTGCAGGGGAGGGGCGAGCTGCTGCTGCACATCCCCTGGCCATCTCTTAGATGAGAGGAAAGTGAGAACCTGTGCTTTCACCCCTGGCTGTAGGGGCAGGATGAGGCCTGAGGGTTGGGGTGGGGGGGCACCATGTGGGAGGTCCCTCCTTCATGCCCCTCACACAGGGAGAGGGGACAGCCAGGACTTGTCTACACAATATGGCAGCTTATACAACACAACCAGCCCACCCCTTCCTGAGGTCCCCTGAGAGGTGTCCTGCACTTACTGGGAGGGACTTAGCTACAAGTGGCCCCTGCCCTTGGGTGTGTGGGGGAAAACAGCCCTGAACATGGTGATGACGTCATCCCTGCTGACAGTCACCATTGTGGAAAATACAAAGGTCCGGACAGCAGCCTCCAGTCCTTGCACCCCTTGCAAGAGGAGAATGTGCCAGGTCAAAATCAAGACCGACATTTACATCCATTCCTGTTGCTAGCCCTAGAGACAACCCAGGCCCTGAAAAAGACCCTTCGCTACATGTCTCAGAACACAGAGGGGCAGGCTTTGTTAAAAATCTGGTTTACAGTTGCTGTCTTGAGCCATCTGCCAGCAACAACCCGAATATTGGAGAGCTGTCGGCACTGTGGTTTTGGTATCTTAGCCATCGTTTCCTCTGAGCGGTAACCCAGGCCGGGGGAGAAACTACCTACTTCAAGTTTTTAACATTTAGAAGTAAAAATGAGCACTGTGTGTGGCCACTCTCAGCAGCCAGGTCTGAACTGTGCACAAGCAGGTGGCACCTTGTGGTCCCCTGGAAGAGACAGGGTCAGGCGGCTCTGCTCCCACCAAGCAGGAGAGAACTGAGGTACACGGTGAGACCCCACCAGCTGAACTGAGGCAGGGCAGAGCCTGGTGCTGCCCCTGCGCGCACCTGTGCAGGACTATTCACAGGCAAAGTAGTCCTTCAGTGGGGGATTTATTTATTATTTATTTGAAAGTCATAGTTACACAGGACAGGCAGAGAGAGAGAGAGAGAGTCGTCCATCTGATGGTTCACTCCCCAGTTGGCCTCAACAGCCAGAGCTGCACTGACCTGAAGCCAGGGACCAGGAGCTTCTTCCAGGTCTCTGATGTGGGTGCAGGGGCCCAAGGACTTGGGCCATCTTCTACTGCTTTCCCAGGCCATAGCAAAGAGCAGGACTGGAAGTGGAGCATCCAAGACTCACCAAACCAATGCCCATATGGGATGCTAGCACTGCAGGCAGCTGCTTTACCCACTATGCCACAGCACCAGCCCTGATAATCTTTTTCATCTGTATTTCTCAGCATGGCACTGATTTTGGTAGAACTTAGCCTTCAGATCTCTCTTTTTTGCTTTCTTTGGACATTCATAGGCTTCCCAACTTTCCTTTTTTCTCATGGTAATCCAAATGATACTCATATTTTATGGTGTAATTCAATAGTCATAATGTTCCATGTTGCACTCAAATCCAGAATCTTGAATAATGCCAGGCCCCCTTGTTCTCCCCAGGGGTAGCTACCCTTGGCCCCTAGACCCTTTCACAGAGAAATAAGTTATGTGCTTTCTGTGTACCCCATGTAGAGGCTTAGAACATGGCGGGGAATCATAGCAATCTGCCCATTTTGGGGGCAGAAGTAGGGAGAGACCTCTGAGTTCACACGAGACACTCTTCACAGAAGCCTTGATTATGCACCCTTGCTGCACATGTCTCTGCCCTCTGCAGTGTCCTTCCTCTGCAATCCCACTGTACCCATTGGCAAGGACTCTCGGGGTTAGATTGCTTAGGTGTTGTGTTTCCTCTGTATCACTCTTGGCCTCTCTACAGCTTAAACCCTCCATACTTTTTTGTCAGTAATGTTGCTTCTGACAAAATAAAAAATAGACTTAGATATATGTTTTCATAATTTTAGATGGGGTCAACTTTTTGAGACATGATGTTTTAATCTTGCCTTTTATGATTTTTGAAAGCCATGTTTTATGTATATTTCATTCTCCTTTCCTTTGGCCAATTTTGAGCATTTGGAAGCATTTACTTGGGGTCTATTTAACCCATTCACATATTTAACAGTGTTGTCATTGCCATAACCTTCAGTTATCAGTTACTTGAGAGATGACAGATTGCTCTTGATTCCCAAAGGATTGCTTGTACTTTTTATAAGAACTGGAGGAGGCAACCTTAAACAATAATATATAAAATAAGAATACTCTCTGACTCCTATTACTTGTCCAGCGGTGGTCATGTTTCATCTTTTTTTAATGATTCATTTATTTATTTGAAAGGAAGACTTACAGAAAGAGGAGAGAGATTCTATCTGCTGATTCATTACACAAATGGCTGCAATGACTGCTGCTATGACAGTCTGAAGCCAGGATTCTGGAAGAATCTTCCACATCTCCTATATGCATGCAGGGGACCATGCCCTTGGCTCATCTTCTGCTTTCTGAGATACCTCAGCAGGGAACTGGATTGGAAGTGGTGCAGAGAGGCTTGAACACGCACCTATATGGGATTCCAGTGTTGCTGGCAGTGGGTTAACCTTCTATACCACAGTGATGGCTCCAATATTATTTTATTTTATTGAACCACCCAAATAGGAGTTTTCATGGGGATTCTTTGAGTCTTGCAGGTATAAATTGTGTGCAAGTAATAATTTTTTTCAAGATTTAAAGGTTAAGCTATAGCCTGAATCCAATATGGGTACCAGTTTGAGTCTGGCTGCTCCACTTCTGATCCAGCTCTCCTAATGCACCTGGGAAGGCAATGGAAGATTGCCCAAATCCCTGGGACCATGTAGCCATGTGGGAGACCCAGCAGAGCCTCCTGACTCCTGGCTTCAGTTGATTCCAGCCCTGGCTTTTGCAACTGTTTTGGGAGTGAGCTAGCAGATGGAAGATCTCTCTGTGTGTCTCACTTCCTCTCTCTCTAACCCTGACTTTCAATTAAATAAATATTTTTTACCAAAGAAATATTTTAAAATGTATTTTCTCAATGCCTTTGTTGATGATCATGAAATTTGTTTCAGTAGACCTCTGAATATCATGAAATATGACAGGGGTACTTCATAAATGTTTGGGAAATAGAATTGAGATGTAAGTTATTTTTTGGTGCTGCAAATCTTGAAACCATATATACTCAATAATTTTTTTTAAAAAAATGTATTTATTTGAAAGACAAGAGTTACAGAGAGGGAGAGCCAGAGGGAAGAGAAGTCTTCCATCCACTGGTTCACTCCCCAAATGGCCACAAGGGCAAGACCTGGATCAATCTGAACTCAGGGGCTAGGAAATTTTCCAGCTGTCCCATGTGGGTGCTGGGCCCCAAAGACTTGACCATCTTCCACTGCTTTCCCCATCCATAACAGAGAGCCTATTGGAAGTGGAGCAGTCAGGACTTGAACCAGCACCCATAGGGGATGCTGGCACTTCAGGCAGCAGCTTTACCCACTATGCCACATAGCTGGCCCCAGATTTTTTAATATTGAGATTTTCATTATCCCTGGAATAAACATTAAAATTCCTTCTCTCCTGTCCTTTTTTTATTATGTCCTTCCCTACCAGTAGGTGTCAGAGTTTCCTCAGATCCTGTTCACATTCCTTTTCACATTATGTTATCCTGTTCTTTATGATATTTCATTCACTCTGATCACTGATATTCTGCTACTTAATCTCTACACTGAACTCTACCTCATGTTTCTAGTTGCATTTTGTTGATCCTGACATAATTAACAACAGAAACTTCAAACACAATGTGTCCAATTTCAGTCTCATGTCTTTTCATCATATTCTTGCTGATTTTTTTCCCAATTTCAACATCCTATGCCAGTGCCCACGCAGTCTTTCATACATACATCATGGAATTGAACTCCACTTTTGATCCTTTGCCCAGCCAATTATAACTGAATTGTGTTCTTGTTTCCTGTCCTTTTTTTTTTTTTAATTTTTGACAGGCAGAGTGGACAGTGGAGGGAGACAGAGAGAAAGGTCTTCCTTTTTGCTGTTTGTTCACCCTCCAATGGCCACCGCGGTAGGTGCGCTGCGGCCGGCGCACCGCGCTGTTCCGATGGCAGGAGCCAGGTGCTTATCCTGGTCTCCCATGGGGTGCAGGGCCCAAGGACTTGGGCCATCCTCCACTGCACTCCCTGGCCACAGCAGAGAGCTGGCCTGGAAGAGGGGCAACCGGGACAGGATCGGTGCCCCGACCAGGACTAGAACCCAGTGTGCCGGCGCCGCAAGGTGGAGGATTAGCCTACTGAGCCGCGGTGCCGGCTGTTTCCTGTCTTTTCTGTTCAGTATTCTTACTACTATATCTAAAGGTTAGTGGTCATGTCTCTTTTTGATTTCTCCTCTAATTCTTCCTCTCTATGACTCCATTCTCTTTCCAGAGTTTGGCTCTTAAAATGCAAATCTTCTGAGGGTCGGTGATGTGACATAGGTTAAGCCTCTGAGTGTGGTACCAGCATCCCATATGGGTTCCCATTTGTGTCCTGACTGCTCATCTTCTGATCTAGCTCTCTGTTTGTGTCCTGGAGAAATAGTAGAAGATGGCCCAAGTGCTTATGACATGCACCTACATGGGAAAGCTTGAAGGAGCTCTTGGCTCCTGGCTTCTAAGTGACTCAACTCTGGCCATTGAGGCCATTTGGGGAGTGAAGGAGAAGATGGAAGACCTCTCTCTCTCTCACTGTCTCTCTCTCTCTCTCTCTCTCTCTCACTGTCTCTCTCTCTCTCTCTTTCTCTCTCTGTCTACAACAAAGCCATCCAGTCCTGGGCTTTTCTTTTTTTGGGAGGGAGTTTATTACTGATTCAATTTCTGTCTTGGTTATGGATCTGTTTCAGTTTTCTATGTCTTCGTGGCTCAATTTAGGTAGATTTGTTGTGTCCAAGAACCTATCCATTTTCTAGGTTTCCCAGTTTGTTGGCATACAGCTCTTCATATAATTTCTGATGATTCTTTATATTTTTGGGTGTCTGTTGTTACAATTCCTTTTTCATCTCTAATTTTAGTGATTTAGGTCTTTTTTTTTTTTTGGTTAGTTGGTCCAATGGTGTATCAATTTTGTTTATTTTTTCAAAAAACCAGTATTTGCTTTTGATTACTTCTGTGTAATCTTATGATCAGTTTTTGGAATTCAATTCCTTGATCTTCTTCCATCTCATCATCTTCACAATGTAGTACTGAAATGCTGTTCTTTTGGGGGTGTCATGTTGTCTTTCTTATTGTTTCTTGAATCGGTTGGTTTGTTGTTTGGCATTTGCAAATTAAACTCTGCTGGGTTGAATATTATTTCGTTCAAATATACTTGGAATCTCAGAATGTGATTTTATTCTGAAATAGAATCTTTGCATAGGTAAGTAACTAAACCAAGACCTTTCAAGATCAGAATGGGCCCTAAATTTAATGTGTTTTTTCTTAATATTTTTTATTTATTTGAGAGGCAGAGGCAGAGGTAGAGAGAGAAAGACAGAGAGAGGGAGAGAGAGAGAGAGAGGTCTTCTACCTGCTGGTTTGCTCCCCAGATGGCCACAGTGGCTAGAACTGTGCTGATCCAAAGCCAGGAGCCAGGAGCTTCTTCCAGGTCTCCCATGTGGGGGCAGGGGCCCAAGGACTTGGGTCATTTTCTACTGATTTCCCAGGCCACAGCAGAGAGCTGGATCAAAAGTGGAGCAGCCAGCACTCCAAGTGGTGCTCATAAGGGATACTGGCACTGCAGGTGGAAGCTCCACCTGCTACACCACAGTGCTGGCCCCCAATATGTATTGTTTTTATAAGCAGGTCATATAGGGACCAGTGCTGTGACACAGAAGTTTAATCTCCACCTGTGGCACCAGCATCCCATATGGGCACCGGTTCTAGTCCCGGCTGCTCCTCTTCCAATCTAGCTCTCTGCTGATGGCCTGGGAAAGCAGTAGAAGATGGCCCAAGTCCTTGGGCCCCTGCACCCATCTGGGAGACTTGGAGGAAGCTCCTGACCCGTGGCTTTGGATCAGCCCAGCTCCAGCTGTTGCCACCATTTGGGGAGTCAACCAGCAGATGGAAGATCTTTCTCTCTGTCTCTGCTTCTCACTGTCTGTAACTCTACCTGTCAAATAAATAAAATAAAATATTAAGAAAAGAAAGCCATATGAAGACACACAGAAGAGAGATGTCATGACAACAGGGGCAGAAATTAGAGAGATACAGCTTCTAGCCACTAAATGCCAACGATTGCAGGCAATCATCAAAAGCTAGGTAAAGGCAAGGAGGCATTCTTCTCCAGAGCCATTAGAAGGAACTTGGCCCTGCCGACACGCTGATATCAGACTTCCGGCCTCCAGAACAGAAAAAGAATATATATTTATTCCACATTTTTACATGCCTATCCCATTTTAGTTGTTTTAAGTTACCTATTTTGTCATAATTTTATGGCAGCATAGGAAACAATACACATTCAAATGCTTCTATCTTTTACTCTGAAACATCAGATTCTGCATTTATTCACTAGCAAGGCATTAATCTTTCAGTCTGACCTTCTCCAAGATAAATCTGCATTGCTTCAAACATTTTTGATGTAGCACAGTTACTACAACCTGGTTGATTCTGTATCCTGCAACTCTATGGAATTCATTTTTGGATTTAATAGTTTTTTTTAACTTTCCTTTTTAAGGATATATCTATTTTAGTCCAGCCACCACCTGTCATTCCGCTATACCATGTGTACACTGATTAGAGAGTCCTGGCTCCTCTACTTCCTATCCAGCTTCTTGCTAGTGCACTAGAAAATCAGGGGAAGATGGTTCAGGTGCTTGGGCCTCTGCAACCTATGAGTCTGGCTCCCCAGCCATGCCACTGTAGACATGTGGGCAGTGAACCAGGATCAAAGATCTCTCTATCTCCCTGTAACTCTGCCTTTCAAATAAATGAAAGAAATCTTGAAAAATATGTATTTGCTATGTTTGCTTGCCATAATATTATTTGAAAGGCAGTTACAGAGAGAGAGAGAGAGAGAGAGAGAGAGAGAGAGAGAGAGAGAGAGAATCAGTTTTTCCATCTGCTGGTTCACTTCTGCAATAACCAGGGCTGGGACAGGCAAAAGCCAGGAGCCAGGAGCTTCTTCCAGGTCTCCCACATGGTTGCAGGGGCCCAGACACTTGGACTTTGGACCCAGGTGTATTACCTGAGAACTGGAATGGAAGTTGAGCAGATGGAACCCACACTGGTATCCATATGAGATGCTGTCATTACAGGAGGCCACTTAACCTCCTCTGCTACAGTGCTGGTCCCTATTTGTCTTAAAAGCAGAAGACTCTGAGATAGGCAGAGACAGATGGGGAGAGAGAGTGAGAATGCGAGTTTATTTCTTAAATGGCTACTACAACAGCCAGATCTTTGGCAGGCTGAAGCCAGCAGCCAGAAAATGCATCATTGTCTCTTACACTGGGTAACAGGCACATAAGGCTTGGACCATCCTCTGCTGCTTTCCCAGGCATATTAGCAAGAAACTGGATCAGAAGCAAAGTAGCTGGGATTAGAGCTGGTGCTCTGATATGGGATGCTGGCAACACAAACAATGGCTTGACATGCTGCACAATTCAGGACAATGAATAGCCTCTCATGGAATCATTAGGGTTTTCTAAATAGCTAAGTTCCAGTTTTATTTCTTTTTGTCACTATTTGCTCCCACTACATGTTTCAGTCCTATACACAATTGAGGTGATGAGAGTAGACATCCTTGTATTTTTGTTGTTACAGGAAATGTTTTTCTTTTTTTTAAGATTTATTTATTTATTCCAAAGTTAGAGTTACACAGAAAGAGGAGAGGCAGAGAGATAGAGGGGTCTTCCATCTGCTGGTTCACTCCCCAGGTGGCTGCAACAGCTAGAGCTGTGCCATCAGAGGCCAGAACCCAGGAGCTTCCTCCGGGTCTCCCACATGGGTGCAGGGGCCCAAGAACTTGGGGCCATCTTCTACTGCTTTCCCAGGCCACAGCAGAGAGCTGGATCAGAAGAAAAGCAGCTGGACTAGAACCAGCACCCATATGGGATGCCGACACTTCAGGCATTAATCATTCAGGCTTTAATCCATTGCACCAAGCGCTGGCCCTGGAAATGTTTATATTTTCAAGGAGTCAGGAGAAACAGAGAGAAATATTCCATGCTCTGGTTCATTCCTGATGGCTGCAGTGGCCAGCCTTGGGCCAGCCCAAAGACAGGGGCTTCTTTTGGGGCTCACATGGGTTACAGGGGCCTAAGCACTTGGAGAATCTCCTGCTGACTTTTCCTGGTCATTAAAAGGGAGCTTCATCAGAAGTGGAGCTTCTGGGACATAAACCAATGCCATATGAGAGGTTGGCATTAGATGGTGACTTTACCAAGTATTCCACAATGTCTGCCTGAGAGGAAAAGTTTTCAAATTTTCACTGTTGACTGTGGTGAGCTTGTCATTTATGGCCTTTATTTTATTGAGATACATTTCTTTTTTAAAAAGATTTATTTATTATTTGAAAGTCAGAGTTACACAGAGAGAGGAGAGGCAGAGAGATAGAGGGAGGGAGGGGTCTTTCATCCAATGGTTCACTCCCCAGATGGCTGCAATGGCCTGAGCTGTGCCGATCCAAAGCCAGCAGCCAGGAGCTTCTTCTAAGTCTCCCACACAGGTGCAGGGGCCTAAGGACTTGGGCCATCTTCTACTGCTTTCCCAGGCCATAGCAGAAAGCTGGATAGAAAGTGGAGCAACCGGGTCTTGAACCAACACCCATATGGGATGCCAGTGCTTCAGGGCATGGTGTTAACCTGCTGTGCCACAGCGCTGGCCCCTGAGATACATTTCTTGTACACTTAATCTCTTGACAGTTTTTTCCTTTATCAGGAAAACAGGAATTTCACCAAATGCTATTTTTGCATCAACTGGCATGATCACATGTTTTTTCCATTTAAAAAATTTATTTTCATTTAATTTTTAAAAATATTTATTTATTTATTTATTTAATTTTTATTTATTTTTGACAGGCAGAGTGGATAGTGAGAGAGAGAGAGACAGAGAGAAAGGTCTTCCTTTTTGCCGTTGGTTCACCCTCCAATGGCCTGCTGCAGCCAGCACATCTCGCTGATCCGAAGCCAGGAGCCAGGTGCTTCTCCTGATCTCCCATGCGGGTGCAGGGCCCAAGCACTTGGGCCATCCTCCACTGCCTTCCCGGGCCACAGCAGAGAGCTGGCCTGGAAGAGGGGCAACCGGGATAGAATCCGGCACCCCAACCGGGACTAGAACCCGGTGTGCCGGCGACGCAAGGTGGAGGATTAGCCTGTTAAACCACAGCGCTGGCCAAAATATTTATTTATTTAAAAAGCAGGTTTACAAAGAGACAGAGGCAGAGAGAAAAAGAGAGAGGGATCTTCCATCCACTGGTTCATTCCCCAAATGGAGATAATGATCAGAGCAGGACTGATTTGAGGCTAGGAGCCAGAAGCTTCTTCCAGGTGCCCCACATAGGTGCAGGAGTACAAGAGGTTGGGCCCTCTTTTGCTTATTTTCCAGGCCATAGTAGAGAGCTATGTCAGAAGTTGTGTAGCAGGCACCTATATGGAATGCTCTCCCTCTCCCTCCCCTTCTCCCCCACTCCCCCTCTCCCAGTTGGCAACTGGCCCCAAGATTTAATAATTTTTAACACTTTGCTATATGCAATTCATATGTCGATGTAATACATTCATGTTGCATCACACTTTTTTAAAAGAGTTATTTAATTTATTTGAAAGAGTTACAGAGAGAGGTAGATACAGAGAGAGAGGTCTTCCATCCGCTGGTTCACTCTCCAGATAGCCACAATGGCCAGAGCTGTGCTGATCTGAAGCCAGGAGCCAGGAGCCTCTTCTGGGTCTCCCATGCAGGTTCAGGGGCCCAAGGACTTTCTCACGAGTGCATATTGTCATGTAGCTCAACAGTAGCAAGTGCAACATAACTACTTGGCCTGAGCACATAACTTAACTACTTAACACACTTATCATTATCACTAATATCACTATCAGTAATATAATTAATATCACTTAGTATAACTTATAGCTGACTTAACACACTTGCTGAATTACTTAACTTAACACAACTGCTTACCTTAATATATACCTAACTTAACAATATCACTTATTGGCCAGAAAATCAATATTCTTACACCACAAGTCACAACAAACACTATTAAAGTAATCTCAAGTACTATCACAATGAACAACACAAGCACAGCAAAAGATTCAATACATGACATTGGTTTGCTACGTATCTAGGCTTGCATCACTGTCATGAATGTGTTTCTCCTGTGGGGAGTGTGCAGTGTCCAGGGTTCAACGTCCCAGCAGGGACGGTCCTCGGATCAGTCACTTCCAGGCAGCAGGCCTGGAGTTCTCAGATGAACGGGGAAGTGTGAGGCAATGGGTAGGTGATAAGATAGTGAGGTGGTGAGGTGAGGCGATGACTCGGGTAGCACAGTGACAGCCCTGCTACTAGTGCATGGCGGCGAGGCAGTGAGGTGGCGAGGTGGCAGCTTCACTGGTCAGGCAGGGCAGCACAGTAGCAACACAGCAGCTCCGCTGGCCTCTGGATCCCATTGTCGCCTTGTACCGCATAGCTAGAAAGCTAACCAGCTGACTCTTCAGCTCAAAGTGTGAGGAGATCCAGAGGTTCGCATGCACTGGGCCATGCACACACACACACACACTCACACACACTCACACAGACAGTGGATATTACAGCTCAGGGACAGCTCTGCAGGTCGGCTTGTGCTGCTGCCTGCTCCATGACAGTAGTGGGCTGCCTCTTCAGCTCTGGATGTGTGGAGATCCAGAGGTTCACACATACCAGGCCCTTGGTTCAGTGGCAAAGCCGAAAGTGTTACAGCAACTTTTATTAGACAGGAACCAGACAGGAACAGGGCAGCTCATGCGGCTAAGGCCACTCAGGAAACTGTGGCTGGAATGGCTCAGGAACGGGTGCAGCTCAGGAAGCTGTGGCTGGGACAGGTCAGGAACGGGTCAGGAACTTGTCAGTGACAGATCAGTGACAGCTCAGCTCCGCTCCGCTCTTCTTTCTTCTGCTCCCAGTGGTTTCACACAGGCCATGGTCCTTGAAAAAATCCCCATTTTCTGGCAGTCCTCCAGCTTGCCATCCCCTGACTTGTCCAATCAGTGCTGTTTCCTCCTTACTTATGTTTGAACAGTCCAGTCTGTGTGGGCAGGAGGGTATTGCCTATAGCACACTGTTATCTGACTGACCAGAGATGTCTGCTTGGTATGATTAGGAGCATCTCCCTAACAGCCATTAGGTATTGCATCAGCTCCTGACTTATCATGAATAACTGCACTTTACTTTCTTGTGTGGCTAGTGGTAACTTTTTACTTTTTACTGTGGAGTTTCCACAGTTCACCTCCTTTCCAGGTAGCGGTGATCCGTGACTTATTTTGAGACTCCTGTGGGATTCCCCACAGACTTGGGCCATCTTCCACTGCTATCTCAGGCCATAGCAGAGAGCTGGATCACAAGAGGAGCAGCCGGGACTAGAACTGATGCCCATATGGGATGCCAACACTTCAGGCCAGGGCTGTAACCTGCTGTGCCACAGCACTGGCCCCATGTCACACTTATTGATTTGTATATCTTGAAATGTGCTTGTGTTTTATGAATAAAAGTTGTGGTAAATGATCCTTTTATTTTTCATATGTTTAAGATCATATCATTAGCAAGCAGAAAACTAGTCCTTTTATTTGCAAGTTTTACTTTCTTATCCAATTGCTTTGATGTGAATCTAAGTGTTAGATTCAGCAGATGTGAGAGTGCATATCTTTATCTTGTTCTTGAACTTTGAGGGATACTTTTCACCAAGAATAGTGTCATCTTTACCCTTGTCATTTCTGGCTTCTATTATAATAAGGTATATTTTTTTCTATCCCTAATTTCTTTCCTTTTTAATGATTTATTTAATTATTTAAAAGACAAAGTTACAGAGAGAGAAGCAGAGAGAGACAGAGAGAAAACGAAACCTTCCATCCACTGGTTCACTCCCCAGTGGCCACAATGGTTGGCGCTAGTCCAGGCTAAAGGCTGAAGCCAGGAGGTTCTTTGTTGTGTCCCATGAAGGTGGTAGCTGAAGTGTTGCAGTTGGGATGTGAATCAGCACCATGTGGGATTCTGGCATCACAGGCAGCAGTTTTAACTGCTTTCTACAATGCTGACCCCTCTTGCAGTTCTTATAGTCTTTTTTTTTTTTTAAAGTTTATATACTTCATTTATAAGGCAGAATTACAGAGAGAGGGAGAGACAGAGATCTTCCATTCACTGGTTCAACTCTCCAAATGAATGCCCAACTGATGGCAGGGCTGGGCCAGGTCAAAGCTAGGAGCCAGGAGCTTCATCCAAGTCTCCAACATAGGTGCAAGCAGTTGGGCCATCCACGGCTGCTTTCCCTGGCATATTACAGAGACCTGGATCAGAAGTGGAGCAGCTGGGACTTGAATCAGTGATAATATGGGATGCTGATGCTGTAGACAGTTGCCTAACCATCTGTACTGCAACACTGACCCTGTCTCTCTCTCTCTTTTTTAAAGATTTATTTATTTGATAGTCAGAGTTACACAGAGAGGAGAGAGGCAGAGAGAGAGAGAAAGAGAGAGAAAGAGAGAAAGAGGTCTTCCATCCAATGGTTCACTCCCCAGATGGCCACAACAGTTGGAGCTTTGATGATCCGAAGCCAGGAGCCAGGAGCTTCTTCCAGGTCCCCACTTGGGTGCAGGGGCCCAAGGACTTGGGCCATCTTCTACTGCTTTCCCAGGCCATAGCAGAGAGCTGGATCAGAAGTGGAGCAGCTGGGTCTCGAACCGGCACCCATATGGGTTGGCAGTGCTTCAGGCCAGGGCGTTAATCTGCTGCACCACAGCATCAGCCCCTGGCTCTGTCTCTTGAATTTTTTAAATAATGAATCTGGGTTGGTTTTGCCAGATGCTTTTTTCTTTGCAACTGTTACAGAATACAAAATTAAGAGAATTTATATAACCTAAGAACCAATTTTTGAAAAACAAATTCTAGCAGAAAAAAATAAATATATAGGAGTGAATTTAATCTAGGAAGATAATTACCTGAATGCTGAAAATTTTATAATATTGATAAAAGAAAATACAAGAGAAATAATTGAAACATTACTCAAGTTCATCAATTAGAATAGTATTAGGATATTCTTACTATCCAAAGCAATATACAGACTCAATGCAATTGCAAAGTTTCAGTGTTATTCTTTAACAAAACTTTTTTAAAGATTTATTTATTTGAAAGAATTGCAGAGAGACAGAGAATGAAGTGTTCCATCCACTGGTTCACTCCACAGAGGGCCGCAAAGGCTGGGGCAGGGTGCTGATCCAAAGCCAGGAAACAGGATTTCTTCCAGGTCTCCAAGGGCTTGGGCCATCTTCCACTGCTATCCTAGACCATAGCAGAGGGCTGAATCATAAGTGGAGTAGTCGGTACTTGAACTGGCACACTTATGGGATGCTGGTACTGCAGGTGGTGGTGTTAGCCACTGAACCACAGTGCCAACCAGCCCCTCTTTAACAAAATATTTTAAAGTCCCCAGAATTGTACAGAACTGTGAAGGATAATGAATAGTCAAGTCAATATTGAAGTAAAAGAAGAATGCTGGAATGGTCACACTACTTAATATATTTTACAAAGCTATACTAATCAAAATAGCATGTCACTGGCATTAAAGCAGATACACTAAGCAATGGGCAGAATAGAGAACAAGTCATTAAACTATAGCCAATTGATTTTTAAGGTGTCTAGAACAGATGATGAAAAATGAGTAGTCTCTTCAATACAAGATGTTTGGAAAAGTCAACCTATTTTTTGCATTTGAAGAGAAATTATCCAGATAACATCAAGAGCCTAGAGTGCTTCATGAAATTTATGGAGTAATGTGAGGGTATTTTAAGGATGAAAAGAGAGGAGGTTGTAGGCATTTCTTTAATTTATTTATTTGCTTACTTATTAATTAACACAGAGAGAGGGAGAGATCTTCCACCTGCTGTTTCACTTCCCCAGATGGTGGCATCAGCCAGAGCTTGATCATGCCAAATCCAGGATCCAGGAGCTTCTTCATGGTCTCCTGCTTGGGTGGCTGGGGCACAAGTACTTGCGTCATCTTCCACTGCTTTTGCAAGGCCATTATCAAAGTGTTGGATTGGAAGTGCAGCAGCCAAGACTAAAACCAGTACTCATATGGGATGCTGGAGTCATAGTTGGCAATTTCACCTGTTACACCACAACAGCAGCTGCTGTAGGTGTTTCTTTAAGAAAAAACTCCCTAGTTCTGGGTTTAGCTGTAGTGATCTTCTGTATAAATAGAAGGTTTACACAGCCAGTTTCTGCATAGCTTTATCTTGCAGGTGCATCACCATTCTACAGCAGTAATAAAAGCAACATGCTAGCATTTCTGTACCTCAAATGAAACCAGAGAAATTAGTGATTTTTCTACCAGAAAACTTTCAGTTTAAAACCAGGAAGAGTCATTGATTAAGACTTTGTGTGCATGGGCTTCCACTTTAGTGTAGAGGATAAAGCCACTGCTTGCCTTGGCAGCATCATATGGGCATGGGTTTGAGTCCCAGCTGCTCCACTTCTGATCCATCTTTCTGATAATACACCTGGGAAATGAGCAGAGGATGGCCCAAGCCCTAGGCTCCTGCAACCACTTGGGAGACCTGGAAGAAGCTCTTGGCTCTTGACTTGGGTGGGCCCATCTCTGGCTGTTGCAGCCATTTGGGGAGTGAATCAGCAGATGGAAGATCTCTCTGTCTCTCCCTCTCTCTCTTTGTAAAGCTATCTTTCAAATAAATAAATAAATATTTAGCAAAAATAAACAAGACTTAGAATGAGGCCAGACATTGCATTTTAAGACATGTTGAGTTCGGAAGCAGTCCACACAGCAGACTCATAGAATGACAATCATTTTAAATAGCATATAGATGTAGCATTAGGTGTGAGAATATTAAGTATCATATCTAGTTCCCACCTCTTTTTCAAAATGGGAGAGCACTCTAGAGATTATAGTTTTAGCAGAGTCTTTTTGTGTCAGTTACTATCCATCATTCATTAAAAATATTTATTTATAACTTCTTTGCTTTATCTAATTTGCTTTAGAGTTCACACCAGTGACTCACTACATCTTGACTTTTGTTTCTTCCTTGTGTTCAAGATCTATTTCTGATATCTCAGCTGATCAGTCATGTTCCATCTGTCTCTTGTTGCAAAGTTGTATTTGACCTGGTTTTTCATGCAGACCCATGTCAAGATAGAAACATTTGATGAGAAGATGTCAGTGTAAATATGTTTTTAGTCACATTTGATTAACAATGAAGATTTAGGAGTGGTCTTCAGGCTAACTTTATCTGTAGTCCATTGTTAAACTTAGATCTATCTATTCTGTATACAGAAGTCATCGCCCCGAAGTACCTAGCCAGGATTATTTTGCTGGGAATTGTACTTCTATAGAAGTAAGCCATTCAATAGGCCCAAAATTCAAAATAAAAGTGTTTAACAAAACTAACAAGATGATAACAAATTGAGTTACATCTATGCATATAAGCTATGCAGAAGTTATATGTTAAAACAGTGAACAAGGTTACAAGTGAATAGCAGAATACCATAATTAACATCACATAAGTAAACAGAAATGACTATTAACCTCAGTGAAAGTTTTCAGGCCCATGAACATGGGATGGTATTGTGGCCCAGTGGTTCAGCTGCCATCTTTGATGCCTACATCCCATATGAGTGCCAATTTGAGTCACTTCTGATTTGACTCCATGGTAATGGACCTGGGAAAGCAGTAGAGGATGATATAAGTGCTTGGACCCCTGTCACCCATGGGGAAGACTCAGATGAAGTTCCTGATTCCTGGCTTCAGCCTTGCCCCATTCCATATATTGCAGCCATTTGTGGAAGACCTCTCTTTCTCTGTCTCTCCCTCTTTGTCTGTAATTCTGCCTTTCAAATAAATGAAAAATTAAATATTTTAAATAAAACAAGAACAATGAACAGAGTTGTGATCTGAAAGAAGGGGTATTACAGTGTGCTAACTACTTACATTAAATACGTATAATGTCTGGTCCAGAAATTCTAAAAGTTAAAAATTGAATCCAAGACAGGCTTATGTTTTCTTTTTTAACTGCAATATCTGGTATTTTCAAGTTTTGGGGTTCATTAAGAAGTGACAACTCTATTCACTAATTGCAAGGCTAGGAGTTCATCATGCCAGATATTCTGTGCATAATTTTTGTGTTTGCTAATGTTTTCAAGGATATTGTGGTATGATGATAATAGATTCTTCTTTTTTTTTTAATTTATTTATTTTTATTTGAAAGCCAGAATTACAAAGAGGCAGAAGCAAGTGGGAGAGAAAGATGTCTTCCATCTGCTTGTTCACTCTTCCAAATGGCCACAATGGCCAGAGCTGGGCTGATCTGAAACCAGGAGCTTCTTCTGATTCTCCCACACTGATGCAGGGGTCCAAGGGCTTGAGCCATCTTCCTTTGCTTTCCCAGACCATAGCAGAGAGCCAGATCAGAGATGGAGCAGCCGGCACCTGAATCATTGCCCATATGGGATGCCAGCACTGCAGGTAGCAACTTTGCTTGCTATGCCACAGTGCCGGCCCTGATAATGGATTCTCACTGAGATCATACAATAACGTTGCCACAAGAAATCAAAAAAGTTTTGCATGTTAGAGGAATCAAGTAGGTGGAAAAGTAAACATTTCCATCTGTTTACAAAACTATACTAAAGTATATTAACCAATAGAAATTGTAGAAATCTTCCTGAATCTAGATGAAACACTGAAATGCAGAACCAAAAATTTTTAAATAAAAGCATAGAAATCCATAAATATGATTCATTCAATCTCATTTAACTAATTCTTGTTTGAATTCCACTAGCAGGTTTTTTGAAAGAATTATTTTATTTATTTGAAAGGCAGTTACAGAGAGAGACAGAGACAGAGAGAGAAAGCACTTCCATTTGTTAGTTCACTCCCCAAATGGCTGAAACAGTTGGTGCTGAGCTGATCTGAAGCTAAGATCCAGGAGCTTCTTCTGGGTCTCCCATGTGGATGTAGAGGCCCAAGGACTTGAGTCATCCTCTGTTGCTTTCTCAGGAAGATGAATAGGAAGCTGGATCAAAAGTGGAGCTCCCAGGACTCAAACTGGTGCCCATATGTAATGCTGGAGCTTCATGCCAGGGCTTTAACCCACTGTGCCACAGCACTGGCCCCTCTACTAGCAGTTTAATGGGGTTTTTAGTTTTTTCTTTCCCTCAGCATTCTGGAAATTATTGTCTAAAGTAGCCTAAGATCTGTATTTAAGAATTTTTTTGTTAAACTGATTTCAAGTGTTTTTAGAGAATACAAAATTATGGATGGCACAATCTTTAAATATACATGGTTAAAATGAAATTGATTAATTGACATGAGCCACTTACATTCATTCCATACAGCATGTTTCAAAGCAACTAAAGAGAGTGTCAGCATTGTGGCATAGCATGTTAAGCTGCCACCTCTGATGCCGGCATCCCATATGGGTTATACTTCAAGTCCTGGTTGCTCCACTCTGATCCAGCTCCCTGCTAATGCACCTGGGAAAGCAGCAGAGGATGGCCAAGTGTTTGGGCTCCTGCACCCTTTTGGGAGGTATGGGTGATCCTGTCAGACTGCCTGCCTTGCCCATGCAGGAGGTTGAAAAGGCATGGTGCACCATGCCTCCCAGGAGTGACCCCATGGCCTCCCTCCTGGCAGGCAATGGGATCCCTGGGTGCATTTCTCTTAACCACCACCAATCAGGTAAACTACTCCTGGGTGTGGCCCAGGCCCACCTGGAAATCTACTCTTCCAGCTTAATGGAGAAGCATAGCAGTGCCAATGTCAGCTTCATCCTGTAGAATTAGTATTGCCCTGAATTAGTTATGCTCCCGCTGCCTGCCCTTTCAAAAGTATACATGGTTGTTAATAAAGCAGACATGATCACCAAAGCCTGGCCCATCCTTGGCTATTGTGGCCCTTTGGGGTGTGAACCAACAGAAGATCTGTCTCCCTCTGTCTTTTCTTCTCTGGAATTCTGCCTCTCAAAAAAATAGATAAATCTTTTTAAAAGGAAAGAAAGAAATGGAATGAGTTTACAACCTATTGTCTCCCGTCCTGTAGGCCTCTGGGTCTCCTTTTTATCAAGATAACCATCATGACTGATAACAACACAACAGAATTATCAGATTTTAAAACTTATATAACTTTTAGGAAATTTATATATCAATGGTATATCTATATTAATATAATTTAAAATTGAGCATAATTTCATGACAGTACTTTACATACAATCTAAATTGCATAATCATCTATTACCTCTACAAGATAGGATATATCCTTTGAAACATCAAGGGTTCCTGTTGGAACTCTCAAAGTGAAAAAATTTAGAACCTTGATTCTGAGAAATCTGTTAAGGATGCCAAAGGGGCTTAAAATATTTGGTCAAAATAAACTCCCTATTAATTTTGAAATAACATCCATCCACTTAGAGTGATTCAACCAGTTATAAACCAGATTTATTTTATCTGATGATTTTTTTTAAGATTTACTTATTTGAAAGAGTTACACAGAGAGAGAAGAAAAGGCAGAGAGAGAGGTCTTCCACTTGCTGGTTCACTCCCCAATTGATCACAATGACCAGAGCTGTGCTGATCTGAATCCAGGAGCCAAAAGCTTCCTCCCACTTGGATGGAGAGGCCTAAAAACTTGGGCCATCTTCCATTGCTTTCCAAGGCCATTGGCAGGGAGCTGGACCAAAGTGGAACAGTTGTGACTCAAATCAGCACCATATGGGATGCTGAGTCAGATGGCAGTTGTACCTGGTACACCACAACACCAACCACAACACCAACCCTGTAGGCATCTCTTTAAATAAAGTTCCTAGTCTTGAGTTTAGCTGTAGAGATCCTCTGCAATTTTTTTTTCAGCTGGTACTAAACAACTCAGCTTTTATTAATTTATATCTTGCATCTTAAAAAGGAAACAAACAAAAAATAGATGAGTTAGCAGAGCCTGGAGAACTCCCTGCACAAATGCAGACAGAGGCAGACAGGATTCAGGAAGCTGGATGAGCACAAGGCAGCAGCACCATCCAGTAGTGGGCCTGGACCCAGGGGTGCCTCAGGATCTGGGCCAGGGGCAGCCACTCTGACGGCTGGGATCTCAGAAGCCTGGATATCAAGTCTCGGGCTCCCAAAGACATTGTTACAGGAAACTTCACATCCACCTTAAGGATGCGTCTGTATGTCTCTGTGAGAGACGCTCTCAAAGGGTGAATTTCCCACCAGCAGCTCGTAGCAGAGCACCCCAAAGTGTTGCACTGCCAGTTTCTGCACAGATTTTTTTAAAGATTTATTTATGTGGAAGGCAGAGTTATAGAGAGACAGAAGCAGTGAGAGATCTTCCATCTGCTGGTTCACTCCCCAGATGGCTACAATGGCCAAAGCTGAGCTGATTCAAAGCCAAGAGCCTTGGAGATTCTTCCAGGTCTCCCATACAGGTGCAGAGGCCCATGTATGTGGGCCATCTTCCTCTGCTCTCCCAGGCCATAGCAGAGACCTGGATTGGAAGTGGAGCAGCTAAGACTCAAACCAGTGCCCATATGGGATGCTGGCACTGCAGGTGGCAGCTTTGCCCACTATACCACAGTGCCAGCCCCTCTGCACAGCTTTATCCTGCAGTTGCATCACCATTCTATATCAATGAAACCAAGAACACACTACTATTTCTATACCTATAATGAAAGCCAGAAACATTAATAATCTTTCTTCCAGAAAACTTCCAGTCCAAACCAGGGGTAGAGTTATGAATTCAGGTTTAGTGTGTATGGGGCTGGCACTATTGTGTGGAGGGTAAAGCCACCACCTGCTTCACCAGCCTGTGTCCTAGATGGGCACAGGTTCAAGTTTCAGCTGCTCCACATCTGATCCATCTCCACGCTGAGATACCTGAGAAAACAGCAGAGGTTGGCCTAAGTGCTTGAACCCCTGCACCCACTTGGGAGACTTGGAAGAAACTCCAGGCTCCTGACTTCAGGTCAGCCCAGCTCTGGCTGTTGCAGGCATTTGGGGAATAAACCAGCAGGTGGAAGATATTTCTGCCCCCCTCCCCACAACTCTGTTTTGCATGTAAATGAATAAATCTTTATATTAAAAAAAAACCTTTAGAGTTGGTCTAGACATAGCATTTTAAGACATGTTGAAAACACTTTGCCAGTGTTTAATGTGCAAAATCACACTCTCCAGTCTTATCTATAGAACAAAGATGAATAGCTAGTTTTCATATGAATGGAACAGAGATATGGACTAGCTACAAAGAAAGTTTGGGTAACACAGATTTCTGTATACCTTTTCCATCTTGAACCCAGGGAAGGCCCAAAATATGTCTTTAATCAATATTCAGACCATCAACATCCCTCTTTCCTAACTCAAGTCAGTGTGAATTGTGACTCTTACTTTCTCCTAGACATAGTCATGGGTGAGGGCTTTGAGTTTAGCATTCTGTGCTAAGATACCTTGTAGCAATGCTATTCCTTCCCAAGTTTCCTGGGGAGTTACTGGTGCATAGTCAGCATGTGATTCTTGTCTGTGAAACTGTTTCCACCCATGATTGCTTCTAGTCTGTAGTTTCTAAAGCAAAGGACATTTCTTCCAAGGGTCATCTGTATATCTATACCATTATTCACAGGCCATACCAAATTATCAATGTAAGATTTAGCCCAGGGGCCAGCACTGTGGTGTAGTGGCTAAAGCCGCTGCCTGAAGTGCTAACATCCCATATGGTCACTGGTTCAAGTCTTGGCTGCTCCACTTCTGACTCAGCTCTCTGCTATGGCCTGGGAAAGCAGTAAAAGATGATCCAAATCCCTGGGCGCCTGCACCTGCTCAGGAGACCCAAAAGAAGCTCCTGGATTCTGACGTTGGATTGGCCCAGCTCCTACCATTGTGGCCATGTGGGGAGTAAAACAGTGGATGGAACACCTCTCTCTCTCTCTCTCTCTCTCTCTCTCTCTTGCTCTCTCTCCCTCCCTCTGCCTTTCAAATAAATAAATAAATAAAGATTTAGCCTGCTATAGTTTATTGGATTTCAAATCCCATTTCAGTTTCCATAGCAGGGTCAGACCAGGTGATTTCATGGGCTTTTTATGGCCTACACTATGGATGTTCCCTACTTCTGCTAAAGGGACATTTGTTAGATCCAGCCTGCTAGTACACACTTGTTGAATGTCATGATTATTCACATATATGTGTCCCAGAGGGGTCTCGTGGCAAGATGGGTGGACTATCTTCTACTGCTTTCCCAGGCAATAGCAGAGAGCTGGACCAGAAGTGGAGCAGCTGGAACTCAAAGCTGTGCCCATATGGGATGCCGGCACTGCAGGCAGTGGCTTCACCTGCTATGCCACAGTGCCAGCCCCACTTGTATATAATTTCTATGACATTTATATCAATAACATATCCATGTTAATATAACAACATTTAGCATGATTTTGTATAATAGAACTTTATATAAAATCCAAATAGACTAAGTAGCTATTGCCTCTATAAGATGAGATGCATATCCTTTGACATATCCAAGGGTCCAGCTAGAAATCTCAAGGTCAAAATGCTTACAACCTTGATCCTGAGAAATCCTATCAAGAATGCAAAAAGGGCTTCACATGTTTGGTCAAAGCTTTTCTTGTCATGAGCTGTATGGAATCCTCTCTGGATTTGGGGGACCAAAAGTTGGGAATTTCTTACACCCAGGGGGCTGAAGCTCATGGCTCTAAGGCAATCACCATGCTGAAAAATTATTATATTGATTCCTCAGGTACCCTAATCTCTACTGTGGACAGCATATTGATTGTCAGAGTGCTTTGCTTGCACACTAGAGTTTCTCACCTGATTTCACCCCAATATAAAAGTTGTAGGAAATCATGAGAGTAGCCATTAGGAGCTTAGGTCTTGAGACATCACCAGACACTGGGTTCCACATTCCCCTTCCTTCCCACAACTATGTTCAGCTAAGTCAAAGAAAAAGGGTAGCTCTTTGTATTTCCTTTCTGAAAACATCAATGCTAAACACATTTAAGTGAAGTCTTCTTTAGAAATTTCAAGTTGGATGGGCTGGCACCATGGCTCACTTGGTTAATCCTCTGTCTGCGGTGCTGGCATCCCTTATGGGCACCAGGTTCTAGTCCCAGCTGCTCCCCTTCCAGTTCAGCTCTGCTGTGGCCCGGGAAAGCAGTGGAGGATGGCCCAAGTGCTTGGGCCCTGAACCTGCATGGGAGACCAGGAAGAAGCACCTGGCTCCTGGCTTCAGATTGGTGCAGGTCCAGCCATTGTGGCCATTTAGGGAGTGAACCAACAGAAGGATGACCTTTCTCTCTGTCTCTCTCTCTCACTGTCTATAACTCTACCTGTCAAATAAAAAAGAAGAGAAAGGAAAGGAAAGGAAAGGAAAGGAAAGGAAAGGAAAGGAAAGGAAAGGAAAGGAAAGGAAAGGAAAGGAAAGGAAAGGAATTTCAAGTTGGAGAGAGAACATTTATCCAAGTTCTATGATCTAGATATCTGATTATTTTTAGCATCTTTGAGCAAGAATTGTTAATGAGCTTTTCATCTTCAATCACCAAAGTCCTTCTTGAAAATCCCATGGCCCACTCTCCCTTTGTCTGACCCCCATTCATATTAGGCATGTGCGTGAACACATGGGACAGCACCCAACATTGCACATACGGTTGTCATTATGACCCACAACCTGCATACATTAACCAGAATCTCATCTGGTGGTCTCTCAGCATCACCCACCCAGGTTGCTGCACTCAACTCAGGCTCATCTAAGTTCAGAGGAGCATAAGGGGAAGGGCATGCAGTCAGGAGGCCACACTGCCTTGCAGGGCTACCCCTGCCACATCGCCTTCTGAAAATATTGTTGCTATGGCAACTTTCCAACCTTGAGGCCAGTGCTTCATACTTCCTCTGACTGTAGGTCTACACACATCCCTTGGCCTCATCAGGCAGTCCAGGAGCAGACTCGCTCCATGCATACTGCAGTGCTGGCCAGGCAGAGGCAGGATTAGCTCAAACCACTGCCACCAGTCATCCCTGATGTGTCAATAGCGGCAGCCAGTACCACGAGGCCACAGCTCACAACACGTCTTCAGGCCTTCTGTGAGCATCCTACTCTGTGGGCAGATGTGTGATGCGGCAAGCCTCTGAGTCTTCTGCTGGATCCTTTGACCAATGGGCTCTAGAGGGGGCAGGGCTTTCCCTCCCCAAATGTTTTCTACACTGTCAAGACAGTGCCTGCCCAACTAAGACCAACTCTGGTCTTAGGGGATTTGTCATTGCTAGAGCATGTACTCAGGGGTGGGAGACTGGGCACTTCTGAAGTGTAAACAGGATTTTCTATTTATTTTTTTGCTTTGTAAGGAGGACTCTATGGTTGAGCATGACCAAAGTCCTCTGCCTCAGTTTTTGCCCCTTCAAGTACTCCCATAAGGTGAGAATAGATTCATGAGTCTTCCATTTACATGATACCTCAAGATTCTGTTCATTCAGCCATTCACATTCACATGTGCCCTGTGATGTGGGGCTATGGGAGGTCTGGTGGCTTGAGAGGTTTATGCTAAGAAGACAAGGCCAGAAAAGAGCCTTCCTATGAAAGAGGGAATCTCAGGGTTAAAAAGATTCTGGCTTCAAATGTTGGGAGCTCCCACAGTCCCCTCAGCCAAAGCCAGAGATGATTTTCTCTTTCTTGGTTATGCCTCTCTGCAAAGACATGGGCACTGGGATAGAAGTTGGGAGATCCCAGCCTTGTCCAGGTTAATGATTGGTTTGACAGCCTGCCAGTCAAGATCCATGTGCTGATCCCAGCTTCAGTTACCAAGCTTCTACCTACCATCTGCCTATTTTCATTTCATACAATGGTGTCATTTCTGGGCTCTGCTACCTCTGAGATCTGACCCTTTTTTAAAAAAAATTTATTTATTTGAAAGTCAGAGATAGAGGCAGAGAGAGAAGGGGTCTTCGTTACACTGGTTCACTTCACAATTGATGGCTGCTATAGCCAGAGCTGCACTGCTCAGAACCCAGGAGCCAGGAGGTTCCTTCAGGTCATCCCATGAGGGTGCAGGGGCACAAGGACTGGTGCCATCTGCTTTCCCAGTCCACAGCAGAGAGCTGGATCAGAAGTGGAGCAGCTGAGAATTGAACCAGTGCCCATATGGGATGCTGGCACTGCTGGGGGTGGCTTTACCCTCTACACCACAATGCCAGCCCTGAGATCTGACCTTAACCTGGTGGTTTCTGCCTGATGTGCATGGCATCCACAAATGATGTAGGTGATTGTATTGTGCACCTACAACTTTTCTCACATTGTTTTTAATTATCTATGTCCTTGTCATCCATCCACCAGGACTGAAATTGCCTTTAGGGTAATCATGATATTCATGTTATTCGTGTTGCATCAATTATACCCAGGAGAGTACCAGGCATAATACAGACAAGTCACCCCGTCTCCATTCATCCTCTGCTCCTCGTTCCCACAGTGCTAGGGGCTCTTGCTCTTCTCCTCCTCCTCCACCCCTCCCACTGCACAGCTACCACCACCATGAGACCCTCACACACCATGCTCCTCTACTCCCTCTGACCCCATATGCTCTCCAGTTCCAATGGATCCAAATGGGATGACATATCAAGTATGGAAGTTTAGTTGTACTCATGAAGCAAAGCTACAGTGCTCCACTATCACTAAGTGAATTGTGGATCTTGGCCTTGAAAGCTCTGATTGTCGTGCTCAGTTCTATGGTCCTATGAAAACTGAGAGCATGGCAGAAATTAAGGAGATGCCTGCCTACATATCACATTCAGTTAGGAGCCACAGAGCTCTGCAGCATTGTTGTTGGAGCCCTTTCCATTTATTCACTGCTCAAACCTATTGCTTTATTTCCTGCTTTGTGTCCATCCACTTGTATCAGAGTAGCCAGGACAGAGTGAGTTTTTATGAGTCAGGATGGTGAGCCAGTGGCTAGACACCTTACATGGACTTTATAATGTGTATTTTGGTTATTCCAGGAAATTGTTTTTTAAAGATTTGTTTATTTATTTGAAGTAGTTACACAGAGAGAGAAGGAGAGGAAGAAAGAGAGGGAAAGGTTCTCTATCTGTTGGTTCATTCCCAATTGGCTGCAATGGCCAGAACTGTGTCAATCTGAGGCCAGGAGCCAGGAGCCTCTTCCGGCTCTCCCACATGGGTATAGGGGCCCAAGGCCTTGGGTCATCTTCTACTGCTTTCCCAGGCCATAGCAGGGAGCTGGATCAGAAGTGGAGCAGCCAGGACTTGAACCGATTCCCATATGGGATGCTGGCACTGCAGGTGGCAGCTTTACCCACTATGCCATAGTGCTGGCCCCTCCCCAGGGAAAATTTTTTTTACTTCTTTTCTGCTTAATTCTGCTTTAGTTACCTAAGGTTGGTAAATATATAAATTGTGAATTAATGAGGTATTCCAAATTTAGCTTTGAATTATATGATTTTGTGGGTGTATTTATTCATTTATTTATTTATTTATTTGAAAATCAGAGTTACACAGAGAGAAAGGTCTTCCATATGATGGTTCACTCCCCAATTGGCCACAATGGCCAGAGGTGTGCCGATTTGAAGCCAGCAGCCAGGAGCTTCCTCTGGGTCTCCCATGTGGGTGCAGGGGACCAAGTATCCTCTACTGCTTTCCCAGGCCATACCAGAGAGCTGGATTGAATGTGAAGCAGCAGGGTCTCAAACTGGGGCCCATATCAGATGCTGGCACTTCAGGCCTGGGAGTTAACCTGCTGTGCCACAGCACCAGCCCCTAAATTTTACTTTTTTGTTTAGACCTTTCTTATAGACATGGATTATGTGTTTTAGTTTCTAAGTAACTGCATCATAATGAGGACCATTGTAGATTGTAGCAGTTAAAAATATTTGGCTTGATGATCAACATAAGGCTTATAGATAAGTAGCTACACATGAGATTGTGTCCTGGATTTAGGGGAAGTTTATAAGTCAGTTGGAGGTAGCCTTTTATTACTGATGAACATGAATGTACTGAGAACACCTTGTCCATTAAATAATAAAATCCAAATGAAGGTTTACACATGAGTTCCCTCCTGCCTCATCTACCACTGAAATCCTGTTGTTTCTGCCTTTTGGATCTCCCTGTAATTTGTTGCCTGTTCTTCATTCCCATTACCACCATACCTTGGTTCAGGTCCTACTAAATTACCTTTGATATAATTTTTAATTGACCTCTCTGCTTTTTTTTTTCTTACCTTTGTGTCAAAAGCCTCTTAGTTCATCCCAACCTTTTTCTGATTGCTCAGGTTCTCTTACTCCAATATCTAGGAAAATCATGTGGCTGGTAGTTCTTTCAACACATCACACAAAAGAATGCTCAGTAAATGCTTACTAAATAGTGAATGGAATGCCTTACAAAGCTAGGGTGAACATTTAACCTGCTTGGCCCTGGATGGTTTCTGTTTATACATTTCAGCCCTGTGTCATTATTAACATGTCTCTTTTATTATCAAAGTTGTCTCTGAGTAACAAATTATACATTCATCTAATTGTGGCAGTCATCAAATAGGTATCTATTTCATTGTCTCTTCAACTAGGTAGTTCTTGGGGATCAGAAATTGTATTTGTTTAATTTTTATAGACTCATTTATTCATTGAACTAAAAGAATGACTCTATCAAGATGCTGAGTTTTAATGTCAAAGCAAACATGTTTCTTGCCCTCCTGAATTTTCATTCTGGCAAGAAAAAGCAGTCTACACAAAGAATATTGCCTGACATAATAAACATTAGTGTGAAGGCTGGTGCCGCGGCTCACTAGGCTAATCCTCCACCTTGGGGCGCCGGCACACCAGGTTCTAGTCCCGGTTGGGGCACCAATCCTGTCCCGGTTGCCCCTCTTCCAGGCCAGCTCTCTGCTGTGGCCAGGGAGTGCAGTGGAGGATGGCCCAAGTGCTTGGGCCCTGCACCCCATGGGAGACCAGGAGAAGCACCTGGCTCCTGCCATCGGATCAGCATGGTGCGCCGGCCACAGCGCGCCTACCATGCCGGCCATTGGAGGGTGAACCAATGGCAAAAGGAAGACCTTTCTTTCTGTCTCTCTCTTTCTCACAGTCCACTCTGCCTGTCAAATAATAATAATAATAATAATAATAATAATAATAAACATTAGTGTGAAATGAATGGATACATTTAAGCATTCCTAATCCAGCAATTCTAATCCCATGAATTATAATTGACAGAAGTAATCACAAACAGAACTCCATGTCATCCTGCTTCCATTTACATTTCTACTTAAAATCTTAAAAACCAAACACCACACATATACCTAAGAATGCATAATATTTATATGCTATCTTGATATTAAACATGAGAAAAATAACCATATAGCAATAGCAACTTTGAATCTCCTTTCTTTTTTAGAGAAGTTATAATCCTATGTGTTTCTCTACAGTGAAGATTAGGATTGTAGATACTCTTCCTCTTCCTCACTTTTTATTTTAGAGATGAGAAATCTGGGTTTTAGAAACTGGGCCCCAAGATAAAAGAAATATTTCTTTTTTTAAAGAAGATTTTTTTTTATTTGAAAGGCAGAGTTACAGAGAGGCAGAGGCAGAGAGAGAGAGAAGTCTTCCATCCACTTGTTCACTCCCCAAACGGCTGCAATAGCCATAGTTAAGCTGATCCAAAGCCAGGAGCCAGGAAATTCTGGGTCTCCGATGTGGATGCAGGGTCCCAGGCATTTGGGCCATCTTCTACTGCTTTCCCAGGCTAGACCAGAAAGCTGGATTGAAAGTGGAGCAGCAGGGACTTGAACCAGCTCCCATATAGAATGTCGGTGTTGAAGGAGGAGGCTTAGCCCACTATGCCACAGTGCTGGTCCCGAAAGATTTCTTAAACCAATATTTCACTTTGGTTGGCCTTTAACCTAGACTTTTTTTTACCATACTTCCATGGGCAAATTTAATTCTAATCTCTTTCCACCTCAGCTTTCTCTTTGTAAATTGAGAATACTGTCTCCAGAATTAACCTAAGGTATAATTGATACAAAGTAAGGCATTTACTCTGGTAATCTGGCCCCTAGAAGATACTTGGCAATGTTAGTCCTGTATCCAGTTCGCTCTCTCTCTCTCTCTCTCTCTCTTTTTTTTTTTTTTTTTTTGTACTTGGTGAATTAGAGGGTGGTGTAAAATGCTTTGAAAAGAACCACAAATAAAAGACACAAATAAAAATTGTATTCTCAAATCTAGATGTTAAACTATGCCGTGTACACCTGTGCTAAGAGTTACATTGAAATCCTTGTCATTCATTACTTGAGAGAAGCTGTCCAGGAATAAAGCAACCAGTAGGATTTTTCTGAGGGAAACAGCGTGTGTGAGGCAACCGGGGTTTGGGACTCAGCAGCAGTGGCTGTCACTTCTTAAGATTTTGTTCAAGAAAGGAAGAACAGCAGCTGACCCTTGAGATCTGGGGTGGGAAGGAAGGGAAGGCGGGATGTAAACAAAAGCAAACGCCCTCTGGTTCCCAGCCTGTCTCCGCCCACCCCACACTGAAGTCCTAGGAGAGGGCCAGTAAGTCTATCCAGGAATGCCCTGGCCTGGACTCCATTTCCCAGAGTCACCCGGTGCTCTAACGTTTTCCTGCTCTGAACGCCTGTGCGTGTGCATGCGGAAGAACGTGCGCATGCGCGTGCCTTTCCAAGTGGCTCGGAGTTGGGAACGGAAGTTCATTTACTGATCAGAGAGGGCCCTGAGGGGCCGCGCTGCTCCTTCTCCCGCATTCACTGGGGAGTCTTGCTCTGCAAGTGCAGTTGCAGGCAGTTCGGGAGCACACGCCCCAGACCTGCCGCCTGCCGCTTCTGTGCCTCTGCATCTGCCACCGTGGGTCCCAAGTTCCAGCGACTCCTGTCCCACACTCCCCGCTTTGCTCCCCGTGTGTCCTGAAGAAAGGGGACCTGCTCCCGAGATTTTCCACGGCAAGTATGGAGAACAGGAGGGGGCATCTATGCCTGTGTGGGAGAGGGGTGGGTGCGATGGCGGGTGGCGGCTCTCAGACCTCGATCACTTGCCTCTCAGTGATCCTGGGAGCTTCTCCAGCAGAGTTAAGGCTGGAACCCAGGTGTTGTGTCTCCCACTGCCGCTTCCCGGTCTCCCAACACTTGGCCGGTCCCACGGGCTGCCTCGCTCAAAGTCTTAAAGTACACTGGATGAGCAATGGCACAAGCAGGGCAGTTGAGAGCACGCAAAGGAAGGAGTCCCATTCCCTATATTTAAATAAGCCCAGTTCTCACTGTGGGTGGGTCAGAGAATGCCTTGTGGCTGGGCCTCTGGCTATATCCCCTGGTAGTTCCAGCTGGGTGGGGCTCGGTGGCCCTCATCTGGAGCCTGAGGCAGTGGAGAGGTGGGGATGGAAGATCAGAGTAGGATCTGGCTCCTGGCCCCCATGCTGGACCCTGTGGACACATCTGACAGCTGGGGCGCTCTGTGTTTGGCTGACTTTCCCAGCAGCACGTGAAGCTTGTGCAGTAGCTTTGTGGATTGATCGCTCCTCCGTGTTTAATTAACAGACTCTTTTTCAATCTGGAGCTTGAGGCCGTGGAAACATAGCTGATTTATTTTCCTGCTTTTCAATTTCTGTCTTCAACCCTTCTTTCTTCTCATGTTATTAGGGATGTCAACTTTTATTACCTGCTGCTAACCCCTTTGCAAAGTGAGTAGTGAACTGAAATTAATGCAAGTCTACCGTGTGAGTTAATAATGAGCTACTTCAATCTGGATTTTCATAGTGGAGAGCTATGAAAACATAAATACAGAAAAGTATCAATTTTTCTTGTCTAGTTCTTTACAGTCACTCAATGCTTCACCGAGCTGATTATCTTACAGTCCATATTGTTTTAATTAAGAGGGCCAGTTACTTTTTTTTTTTTTTAATTTGCAGGCAGAGTTGGACAGTGAGAGAGAGAGAGACAGAGAGGAAGGTCTTCCTTCCATTGGTTCACCCCCCAAATGGCCACTGTGGCTGGTGCACTGTGCTGATCCGAAGCCAGGAACCAGGTGATTCCTCCTGGTCTCCCATGTGGGTGCAGGGGCCCAAGCACTTGGGCCACCCTCCACTGCCCTTCCAGGCCACAGCAGAGAGCTGGACTGGAAGTGGAGCAACCGGGACAGAATCTGGTGCACATATGGGATGCCGGCACTGCAGGCAGAGGATTAACCAAGTGAGCCACGGCACTGGCCCATTACTTTTTTTTTTTAAATTATTTATTTATTTATTTGAAAGGCAGAGTTACAGAGAGGCAAAGACAGAGACAGAGACAGAGAGAGAGAGAGAGAGAGAGAGATCTCCCATCTGCTGGTTCATTCCCCAGATGGTCACAATGGCCAGAACTGCATGGATCTGAAGCCAGAAGCCAGGACCTTCTTCCAGGTCTCCCACACAGGCACAGGGGCCCAAGCACTTGGGCCATCTTCCACTGCTTTCCCAGGCCATAGCAGAGAGCTGGATCAGAAGTGGAGCAGCCAGGTCTTGAACCGGCACCCATATGGTTTTACCCGCTCAGACACAACACCAGCTTCAAGTTACTTTTCTTATTCTGGGTTCTGTGTTTAACCCCATGACATTTTCAACATGGGAGGATATTAGTGGTAGATTTTCAAAATGACTGGTCTGTGGAAGCCTTTGTACAAGGTGTTAATGTGAAGAGGGGTAAGGAAGAAAAGAGAAAATGTGCCCCTCTCCCCCCACAGAGATGCCCACACAGTGCGGTAAAAGATGTGGCTTTGGGCTGGCACTGTAACTCAGTAGGTTAATCCTCTGCCTGTGGTGCCAGCATCCCATATGGGCACCTGTTTGAGTCCCAGCTGCTCCTCTGATCCATCTCTCTGCTATGGCCTGGGAAGGCAGTAGAAGATGACCCAAGTCCTTGGGCCTCTACACCCATGTGGGAGATTCAGAAGAAGCTCCTGGCTCCTGGCTTTAGATCAGTGCAGCTCTTCTGGCCATTTTGGCCAACTGGGGAGTGAACCAGCAGAAGGAAGACCTTTCTCTCTGTCTATCCATCTCACTATCTGTAATTCCACCTCTCAAATAAATAAATAAAACATCTTTTAAAATAAGAGCAATGTGGCCCTGGAAACTAGTGCTATAGACTTTCAGTATAATGAAGTTTTCACTTGATTAACTCAGTGATTCATAGATTCTGTTAGAGTCCTGTTGTCACCAGATTACTAATCTGTGAAACTCATTTAGCATAGTAAAGTTACCTAGGAAGTAAAAATAGAAAGGGAATCCTGGATAGAGGTTGCTAGGGTAACAGCATTCTTCCTCTGAAACCCAGTGTTTTTGACCTTTTCTCCCATGTACTCCCTATCACAGTGCTTGTGAGTGGACAAGCAGTTATGTGTTTCTGCTGAAAAGAGTTGCTTCACACCCAGGAAACAACTGTAAGACACTCTATCAGCAACTATGTTGTGTGTACATTAATATGAACTTGAAAACAGCCAAGAACAGGCTTCCTGGACTACTCAGGCTAACTCACTGTTCTTGGCACATCATCCCCTGCTCTGCTATAAGTTTCCGGCAAGTTCTTTAAAATTTTTAGGAGAGACATGTTTCATATGAGAGACATAATCTGATAGTGTAGCAGTGATGTCTTTAAGAAAAGATGCCATGTGAGGAAGCAGTCTGATGTGTCCACTCATCTTCCCATTAATAACTCTCATTGATGTCTAGCACAGGGTGGCAGAAGCAATCCTCCTTCTGAATTGCATCAAGCCAGGAGGATTCATCTACAGTTTATCTGAGCTTTCCTTGTATGAGGGAATAACCAAAATACTACATTGTATAGGGTTTTTTTTTTTTAATTCATTTTATTTACTTGAAAGGCAGATTTACAGAGAGATGGAGAGACAGAGAGAGGTCTTCCATCCATTGATTCACTCCTCAAATGGCCACAATGACTTGGGCTGGGCCAGGCTAAAACGAGAAGCTAGGAGCTTCTTCTGGTTCTCACACTTGATTTCAGGGGCCCAAACACTTGGGCCATCATCCTTTGCTTTCCCAGGTGAATTAGGGAGCTATATTGGAAATGGAGCAGCCAGGTCTTGAACCAGTGCCCATGTGGGGTGCTGGCACTGCCAGGGTCTGCTTAACCTACTATACCAGTCCCATGTGCATTTTTCAAAGGAGGGGAGGGGTTAAATTTTTTCTAATATGACTCAGAATAAAGATTATAATTTGTAGTAGATGATGATTTTGGTTATATTTTGAGTTTCATTAAATTTCTATATTTTTTAAGTTAATGAGTACTAGTAGTTACCTTATTTTTTTTAAAGATTTATTTATTTTACTTGAAAGTCAGAGCTACAGAGCAGAGAGGCAGAGAGAGATAAGTCTTCATCTGCTGGTTCACTCCCCAACTGGCTACAGTGGTCGCAGCTATGCCAATCCAAAGCCAGGAGCCAGGAGCTTCTTCTGTGTAGTAGTTATGTTATGTTATCCTTGCTTTGGATAAACAAACTCTCTCCCATCCCTCATTTAAAATGCTTTTTAAAATAGGTTTATTTTGAGGGCTGGCACTGTGACATGGCAGGTGAGGCTGCCACCTACAGTGCTGGCATCCCTTATGGGTGCTTGTTTGAGATCCAGCTTCCTGCCATGGCCTGGGAAAGCAGTGGAAGATTGCCCAAGTTTTTGGGTTCTGCACTGCATGGGAGACCTGACAGAAGCTTCTGGCTCCTGGCTTCAGATAGATCCAGCTCTGGCCATTGCAGCCATTTTCAGAGTGAATCAGTGCATGAAAGACCTCTCTCTGTGCCCTGCCTCTCTGTAACTCTGCCTTTTAAATAAATAAATTTTTACATGCTACACCATGGAGCTGGCCCCAAGACCTAACAGGTTTTCTGGGTGCTTATCCTGGGGTTCACTTTGAGCACTAGGCATAGTTATTCTGTGTGACTGAATATTTCATGTTCCTTCTTATGGAAAAGTTTTTCTCATGATCTGAGTAGTTGGCTACATCTGCCCATAGTGGAAACTAAAACTTAATTTGGCATTTGAATACCCAGAGTGCTGATTCCTGTAATCTTCTGAATTTAATCAGAAAATGTGTTTTGAAACATTTGGTTTATGAGTAGGCAGGGCAGTTTTCCTGGATCCCGTGCGAATTGGTGAACTGATGGTGTTTTTCTACCCCACATTATATTCTGAAATTTACTTCATTTTATTTTCTTAAAATAACTATATTTGTAATTTGCTCCCCTCTTCTGAAGTGTTTGTGCTGAAGTGTTTCTGAAGTGTTTGTCCTTCTTATAACCATAGACATAAGTAGCCCTTTTCATTCTCTTTATGATGCTATAAGAGCAATGGGACATTGCAACTCTCTCCCCTGGCAGTACATCTTCCTCAATGTTTCTCTTTGAATTAGTCCCTGGGTTAACTTGGCTGCACAAAAGGCTTATACCTAAACCCAGTGTACCTATTGAATGAAAGTCATCATAAAATCAATATGCCTTGTAAACCTCTCATCTTTTGTTTTGAAATGTGTTGTGAATGTATGCTTTATGTCAGTGTCTGTAAGCCAGAGACTTCCCACTTGAGGCAGAAGGCTGCTGAGGGACAGCACAACTGTAGCTTTGCTCTGTTACTTTACTGTGGCTACTCTCTCACCCTTTCTCTTTATTTTATTAAGATTTAAAAATTTTATTTTAAAGCAGAGTTACAGAGAAAGAGGCAGAGACAGAAGGATGGGGATCTTGCATCTGCTGGTTCACTCAAGAGACTGCAATGAATAATGCTGACTCAGCCTGGAAGTCCAACCCAGTGTTCCACATTGGTGCAAGGACCCAAGTACTTGTGCCATCTGTTTCTGCTTCCCCAGTTGTGTTAGCAGGGAGCTGGATCAGAAGTGGAACAGCTGTGACTCAAACTGGCACTCATGGGGCTGGCATTGTGGCACAATGGGGAAAGCCACCATCTGCAATGCCAGCTTCCCAGATGAGCAGCAGTTCATGTCCCAGTTGCTCCACTTCTAACCTAGCTCCCTGCTGATGACCTGAGAAAAGCAGCAGAGGATGACTCAAGTGTTTGGGCCATTGTAACCCATATGGGAGACCCAGAAGAAATGCCTGGCTCCTGGATTCTGTGTGCTTCAGCCCTGGCCATTGCAGCCATGTCAGATGGAAGATCTTTCTCTTTTTTAGCATTTATTTATTTATTTGCAAGGCAGAGATAGAGAAAGGGAGAGAATGAGAAAGAGATTTTCCATCTGCTGGTCTACTCCCTAGATGGCTGCAATGGCCAAGACTGGGCCAGGCCCAAGCCAGGCACCAAGAGCTTCATTCAGGTCTCCCACTTGGGTGGCAAGGACCCAGGTATTGGACCATCTTCTACTTTTCCAGGGCCACTAGCAGAGAATTGGTTCAGAAGTGGAGCAGCCAGGACATGAACTTGTGCCTATACCAGATGCCAGCACTGCAGGCAGCAGCTTTACCTGCTAATCCACAATGCTATCCCATCTGACTCTCCCTCCTCTCTATAACTCTGACTTTTTTTTAAGATTTATTTTATTTATTTGACAGAGTTACTGATAAATATAGAGACAGATAGAGAGGTCTTTAGTCTGCTGGTTCACTTCCCAAATGGCTGCAATGGCCAGATCTGAGCTGATCTGAAGGCAGAAGCCAGTAGCTTCTTCCAGATCTCCATGTGGACAAATGGCCAAGGACTTAGGCCATACAGTGTCACTTTCCAAAGCACATTAGCAGGCAGCTGGATTGGAAGTGGAGCAGCCAAGACCGGAACCAGGGACCATATGGGATGCAGGGATGCCTCAACCAGCTATGCCACAGCACTGGCCCCCAAAACTCCGACCTTCAAATAAATCAATCTTTTTTAAAGGGTGGACACACATATTGGATCCCAGCATTTTATTTTGTGGTGGCTTAATCCACTGTGCCACAAAGCCAGACCCACCCTTTATCCTTCTGATGACTTGTGTGTCAAGATCTTGGTGATATCTGCTGAACAACTGTTGGTATTGTTAGACTCTTCTGTTTTATTTTGGTTGTCATTTTTTGAGTTTATTTTGGCTGCCACTTTTGGTAGCAAGCTGTGATGTCATCAGTGGCTAAAGCTGCCATGTGTTAGGCTGGCACTGATTCTACCTTTCCATTTCTTCAAGACTAACATGCTACAAAGTAACAACTGGAAATCAAGCTTCCTTTCTTCTCACCTAACAGACCAGCTGGTCTCTGTGTTTCTCATTTTAGCCCAAACCTATATAGCTTCCTAGAGCAGAAGGAAGCTTATTTTTTAAGGCAGAATTCATAGTTGTGGTAGTCCATTCACCTCTGAGAATTAAAGCCATCACTCTGCTTTTTGACTGGTTTTCAGTCTGTGGTGGTGCCCTCTCTCACATGAAGACAGATTCCTCACAGAAGAATACACCTAGGTGGAGAAAACTTTATGGAGTGGGCTTTCCAAAGTGAAATGGAATTCTGGCCTGGACATCCTTGAGATCATGATCAGCAGAGTGGGGAAATTCTTAGCTATGTCCATTCACATCCTTTCCTTTTTGTTCAATGTATTCCTCCCTTACATAGTGCTCCGTGCTCTCCTTCTGTTGCACACACACAAGGCGTGTCTGTGATTGAGGCTGTTTGTGTACCGCTGCAGTATCTGGAGTTGCCTTTGTCTCCATCTCTAACCAGAAACTCAGATGCAGAGTGAGGAGGAGACTGCCAGCCTGCCACACAGGGTTTGGGCCCCTTGCTCCTTTACTTTTCTTCAGTGCAGGAGCAGCCTTAAACAGAGCTGTACTGGGTAGTATTGTTTCTTTTAGATTCGAGTGCTCGGATAGCAAAAGAAATACATATTTTTTTCTTATAGAACGGATTGAGGAGGCACTACATAAAGTCAGCAGCAACTTTCTTGGCTCCTGTTACATGTCAAGATGAGTCAGAATATTCAGGGCCATTTGTTAAATTTTTAAAAAAATTAAAAATATTTATTTGAAAGGCAGAGTTACAAAGAGAGAGAGACATAAATCATTTATCCATTGGTTCACACCCCTATTGGCCACAATAGCTGCAGTTGGACTGGATTAAAGTCAGGAGCCAGTATGTTCCACATTTCCCATTTGGGAGTAGGAGCACAAGCACCATCTTTTGTAGCTTTCCTAGGCACATGAAGGAGCTGGATCAGTAGTAGACAGCTGGGACATAAACTCATGCACAATATGGAATACCAGCATCACAGGCAATGGCTTTCCCACTATGCTCTACTGTCTGTTTTTATTATTACTATTTTTATTTGAAAGGCAGAGTTAGAGAGAAGCAGAGGCGGGGGGTGGGGGGGAGAAAGGCCTTCCATCTTCTGGTTTACTCCCCAGATGACTGCAATGGCTGGAGCTACCCTGAACTGAAGCCAAGAGCTGGGAGCCTCTTCCAGTTATCTCACATGGGTGCAGGGGCCCAAGGACTTGGGTCATCTTCTACTGCTTCCCCAGACCTTAGAAGAGAGCTGGATCAGAAATGGAGCAGCCGAGACTCAAACCAGTGCCCACATGGGATGCCAGCAGTGCAGGCAGCAGCTTTCCCTGCTGGGACACAGTACCAGCCCCTCTATCGTCTCCTTTATGGAAACATATATTTAAGGGACATTAGAAGGCCATTCAGGCCCTCCCTACAAAACATTTTGAAATAATGATTGCCAGTCCACAAGACTGCTTCCAAAGGGAGAGAGCTGCAGGAACAGAGAGGGCAGTGATATTGAAAGGGTATGAGGAACAAGGGAAGGTAAGAAGGCCAGAAGAAATCTTGAAAAGTATTCCAAAGGATAAAGTAATAGGACACAGGTCATTTGTGCAGATTTCTATTATAGGGTGTTCCTTTTTTTTTTTTAATTAGAGATAATTTCTAACATAATTTGTGATATACTTGACTCACTTTTCAGTTTTCTTCTTACAGATAAGATGTGCTTATAAGATATAGAGGGGCTGGTACTGTAGTTTAATCCTCTGCCTGTGGCACTGGCATCCCATATGGGCACTGGTTCTAGTCCCAGCTGCTCCTTTTCTGATCCAGCTCTCAGCTATGACTATGACCTGAAAAAACCGTAGATGGTTCAAGTGCTTAGGCCCCTATACCCAAGTAGGGGACAGAGAAGAAGCTCCTGGCTCCTGGCTTCAGATCAGTGTAACTCTATCTGTTATAGCCATTTGGGGAGTGAACCAGCAGATAGAAGACTTTTATCTCTGTCTCTTCCCCTCACTGTCTAATTCAACCTCTCAAATAATTAAAATCTTATAAGATGTAGAGAAGTACTGGAATTAAATGCAATAGTACACTCCTAAATATGCAGTTAGCATTAAATTTTTGTTGAGAAAGGGATGAGCTTGGCTTTATGTGTGTCTTGCTTAGAGCAGAATTTTTTTAAAAAAACTTTTACTTAATGAATATAAATTTCCAGTGTACAGCTTATGGATTACAATGGCTTCCCCCTCCCATAGCTTCCCTCCCACCTGCAACCCTCCCCTCTCCCGCTCCCTCTCCCCTTCCATTTGCATCAAGATTCATTTTCAATTCTCCTTATATACAGAAGATCAATTTAGTATAAAGATTTCAACAGTTTGCACCCACATAGAAACACAAAGTGAAACATACTGTTTGAGTACTAGTTATAGCATTAAATCCCAATGTACAGCACATTAAGGACAGAGATCCCACATGAGGAGCAAGTGCACAGTGGCTCCTGTTGTTGACCCAACAAATTGACACTCTAGTTTATGGCGCCATTAACCACCCTAGGCTGTTGTCATGAGTTGCCAAGGTTATGGAAGCCTTCCAAGTTTGCCGACTCTGATCATATTGAGACAAGGTCATAAAAGACAGAGTGAGGATAGTAACCAATGATCCTAAGAGTGGCATTTACCAGGTTTGAACAATTATACAGCATTAAGTGGGGAAGAGGACCATCAGTACACACAGGTTGGGAGTAGAGCCATTGGTGGTAGAGTAGAGGTTATGATTACAAAGGAATGAGGCCCAAGTACGCTACATAGGGTCTAGAACAAAGGACAGAGTCATTATTAGAAGAGCTAAGAAAGGTGCTGTCTAAGCTACAATTAAGTTTTCTGATTGAGAGGGAAATAGAACCTGATAGAAGGGGCTTGATAATAATCTGGTGGGCTTTAGGCCTTGTAAGTTAAGAGGCCCAGACCCATCTATCTCTTCACATGGGGTATATCCTAAGGGAGGTGTGAACCTCCTAGGGGAAGGCACTCTGTTGACTTTCATTACTTGGCTGGCCTGGGAGGAGAGCTGGCCAGGTAAAGGCAGGGGGCATCTCTAACAAGAAATTTACAGTTCTGCCTGCAATGTTGCTGACCCTACTTGACCATACCCTCAGCTGCAGTGGTCACTTTGGAAGTTGGGCTGAGTGAAGGGCTTTTCAGCTTAGAGCCAATAAGATCTGTGGCTCTGACCTGGGCATCCTTCGACTCCAGGGCAGGTCCATTTCCAGTGATCCAACTCTTGGCAGAGCTGCCAGGGCTCTTCACAAGCTGACTTCTGCTGAAGCCCAGGCTTACCACATTGAAAGCCACTGCAGTGGACTGGCCTGTTGGGTCTCCTTGAGGGCAGATCACTGTACAGATCAGCCATTCATAGGCCTGCCACCCATTGCTTCTGATGCCGAGCTTTCTTTTCCTCCTGGTTTTTGTTAAAGCAGACCAGAGGATGCAAGTCAAGGGAGTGCCCAAGTCCCATCTCTAATCTTCGGAGGCCTGAACTACAAGTCTATAGTCACAGACATGTTCTGTAGTAGTTTTTCTAAGGTAGACAATGCCCATGAGGAAAATTATATTCTCGCTTTAAAACTTTCTTTCCCTTTGGTCTGAAAGGGAGGTTTTTTCTACTTACTGTATACTTCGCTGATTGCGAAGTGAATCTAGCTATGAGATTATTATTTAAGTTCTTCTTTTGGCTATGCTATTACAGAAAAATGTTAGCCATCTCTTTTATAAGGTCTAAAGATTAAATTGTGCATCCTACAGATTCCTTCATAATAGAATTAGTTTCCTACCTTGAAGAGAATAGAGAAATGAAAGAACAAGTTGGGCTTAGAATAGAGAAATGAGGGAGCAAGTCCTAGATCGCTTGCTGACAATAGCAATATCACATGAATACTTAGCAAACAGTTTCAACCATTAGATAACAACTTAAGAAAACATTTACCAGAAGGTCCAATGCCTTCTATAAATTTTAAGAATCATGTATTTGAAAACACCTCTTAAATATCTAACATGGTGTAGTTTGTTTAACCAATAAACTTAAGCACAACCATATAAAATGTTTTTAGTTTCTTTCTACCAACAAGTTTAAAACATTTGATACACAGATTCAGGTCACACAAATTAAAATGTATCTTTGATTGATTTTAGCAGCTTAAATTTATGGACAACCTTATCCATAAGCCATTTAAAATAAAACTCTTAATAAAATTTCCCCATGTGGACATACAATATGTACACACATATAACATAGCATAATAGACCAATATAGCAATTTTAATAATAGCTTTTAAAATCGTTAACTCTTTTTGTAGATTGCCAATTGATTTGAATTGCTTTTTGTTTCTGGTAACCTCAGTTGACCATACTTTCTCTCAGTTGGTACTGTTAATATATTATTGGCTTCATCTGTTTACAGAGCCATCCCAAAGTACTGAATACAATAGAAGTGGCTGGAAAAAGTCCATAGGAACCTATAGGAGGACAGCTAAACACAGAACCAACAATGCTTTAGTTTGATGAGCAGCAAATCATATATAACTGTGGATGACAAAAGACTTTAAGTCGCCATGTTTAAAATTATAAACTCATCAACCAACAAGAGGCACTTGCTTACTTCACAGTATTTTTGAAAGCACCTGGAGGATTTTACAAGTATTTAACCCTTTAGGCCTCTGGGGCTTTCTCATTAAGATAACTATCATGTCTAGTGACACAAGATCATTAGACTTTTTAATTCTCAAACATTTGTATTAATAGCATTTTCCATTATAGAAACTTAAAGTTTGGTACCACATCACATCTTGACAGTACTTCTAGTATAATCCAAATAGCCTGATTAGTTGGTATCTCTATAAGATGAGAGACATAGGTTCTTCGATTTTTTCAGTTCGGCCCAAGCTGGAAAAAGCAAAGTCCAAGACTTACTGGAAATTTTAGAGTCCAGATTGTTTGAAACTTTGATTTTTTGAATGCCTGTCAAGAATGCCAAGAAGGCTCAAAATCCAAAATATCTGGTTGAAATAAGATTCCTTAAAATCATGACATAACATAGACCAAATTTGATCATTGGTACAAGGTGATTATTCAAATCTTTGAAAATAAGCATATATTTAAATAACCCTTAGCTCTTAATAAAAATTCAGCTGTTTTTGAACAATTAGAATTTAACAGGCATCAAGAGAACATAATAGATTACTTTAACACATTGATTTAACAGAGCATCAGAGTTTAATTCTATGTCAAAGAGAAATTGAGCTTCCTGTGATCTTTTGCTGTGAGGTTTCCTTCCTTTACCTTCTCTCATATTGGTGACTGTGTTTCTGTGTGTAACACATCTTTAAGCATCTTTTGCAGGGCAGGACGAGTGGCAACAAATTCTTTCAGTTTCTGTTTGCTATGAAAAGTCTTAATGTCACCTTCATTCACAAATGAGAGCTTTGCAGGATATAATATTCTGGGCTGGCAGTTTTTCTCTCTTAGTACCTGGGCTATGTCTTGCCGTTCCCTTCTAGCTTGTAGGGTTTCTGATGAGAAGTCTGCTGTGAGTCTAATTGGAGATCCTCTGAGAGTAATCTGACGTTTCTCTCTTGTACATTTTAGGATCTTTTCTTTATGTTTCACTGTGGTGAGTTTGATTACAACATGTCGTGGTGAGGATCTCTTTTGGTCATGTTTATTAGGGGTTCTATAAGCTCCCTGTACTAAGGTGCCTCTGTCCTTCTCCAAACCTGGGAAATTTTCTGCTAGTATCTCACTGAAAATACCTTCTAATCCTTTCTCCCTCTCCATGCCTTCAGGAACTCCTAGAACCCGAATGTTGGTTTTTTTAATAGTATCCTGTAGATTCCCGACAATATTTTTTAGATTTCTAATTTCCTCTTCTTTCCTTTGGTTTGCCTGTTTCCTTTCCTGTTCTCTGTCTTCTAAATCCGATATTCTCTCTTCTGCTTCGCCCATTCTGTTTTTAAGGCTCTCTAATGTGTTTGTCATTTGATCTATTGAATTCTTCATTTCATTATGATTTCTCATCACTATCACAGTTTCTTGTTCTACTAGTTGTTTCATTTCATTTTGATTCCTCCTTAATATTTCATTTTCCCGAGAGAGATTTTCTATCTTGTCCATTAAGGATTTCTGTAGTTCAAGAATTTGTTTTTGAGAACTTCTTAATGTTCTTATCAATTTTTTGAGATGTGCTTCTTGCATTGCTTCTATCTCATCATCTTCATAATCTTGAATTGGGGTGTTTTTTCATTTGGGGGCATCATAGTGTCTTCCTTGTTCTTCTTACCTCAGTTTTTGCATTTGTTGTTTGGCATGTTGGAGATATTTGGTTTCTTCACTGTGGTGTTTTTTCTTGTTACACTATGGCTCTATATTAAGTAGACTGTCTGCTTTCGGTGGAGACTTAGAGGCTTGAGATGAGTGTGGCCTGAGAGCTCTGTTTGGTTCCTCAGGGTTGAGGGTGTGTCAAAGATGACACTCCCAGGTTAGGTGTGGTAAATCTCTTTCTTTCTTTGTTTTTTTGATTCAAAAGGGAAGTAATTCCGCATAGCTGAATGTAATTGGAGGTAGTTAGCAGGCACATGATATACCCACAGGAGCCAGGGATTGGAAACTCTTTCCCAAGGACCACACAGGGAATCTCTGCTGCCCTCAGTGTGGGCTCCAATTCTCCTGCAGTCTCCCACTGGGTTGCCAAGTTAGATGCTAATCTCCTGTTATTTCACCCCTCCCCCCAGAGTCAGGTTTTTCTGCTAGGCTTAGGGCCGGTGCAGACCTGAGGTCGCCCTGCTTATGACGTATGTCAAAATGACGCCTGCTCTTTGTCTTGCTAGCCCTTGAGGGGTGAGCAGAGAGAGAGAAACTCGTGTCCGTATCGGTCACTTTTTTTTTTTTTCCTCTCTCTCTTCTAGTTAGCCTGGTGAACTTTTCCCCACGGAGTTTCAAGCCTCATTCCCTCTAGTCTCCTCTTTCCGCTTGCCCACTGGTGTCTCCAGCTATGGAGGTTCGGCTCACCTCGCGTTCCAGTGCTGGTGTGTTGAGTCTGCCGCTGGTGTCCCGAACTTGGGCTCCCACGCTCTCCACGCAGGTCCACCGTGAATCACTAGTTCCAGAAGAGTTTCCTCAGCTGTTTTTTCCCCTACTCTTCCTTGACCCTGCAGTATCTCCACTTTTATTAACCTGTCTCTTCCCCGGACTAATAGTGTGCTCCCTTCCTATTCCGCCATCTTGCCGCTCCTTAGAACAGAATTTTTATGACTGAATTTGAGATAATTAAAAATCAGTTTCATAATTGAAACATTGACCATTTTTACTACTGCAGCCTCCCCCTCACTCTGTATCCCTATGCAGATAGTCCACATGAAGGTACAACAGAAAAAGTAGCCTGCATATCTGGAGTAATGCAAATATGCCCTTTGCTTAAACAAGGGGATTGATCGACTGGAGTTCTTTGTGATTCAGTTTGCATTTTTCTGTAGAGTGAAATATAGTGATTTGGGTAAAATATCTCATCTTCTAGTAGATGATTCCAATTGGCTTTCTTATCCATCTACTTCACATCACAGGTGATTCCCAAGACAGGTATTGGGCTCTATCAAATAAAAAAAACAAAGTAGCCTCTTCAGAGTTGATGTATTTCTCCTGGAAAATTGGAGAAATGTTTTGTAAGAAGCAGTTCATGGAGGATGTGTACTCCCCTAGTAATGAGACTGAAGTGATTCCCTTTAATTGCCCCTCCCTGAGCTAGTTCTTGAGGCTCATTGATCAGGACAAGAATGCTAATATTTATAGGCCAATTATGAATTATGCATGTTTGTCTTACACATGAGATGTCTGCAGATCTGTTTCTCAAGGCCTTTAAGATAAAATAAGAAAATTTTGTAACAAAAGAGAAGGTTGGCATTGCCTGTTGCCTTGGTCTAGGATCTGTGCATTTATTACCCACTTAGTACTCTGACTCCTATTGTGCGCATCTCCTGATGGTTCTTTTTTGGCCATTCCTGTGTCCAGATTCCTTAATGGGTGACAATCTTTGTCCAGACTTCCAGTGTGATAACTCAGCCCAAATTGGAGTTGACTAGTTTGTGTACCCACTTTAGGATTAAGGTGGTCCAAAACTGCCAGTGCCCAATGACTGGGCTGCCTTTATGCTCACTCAAGAGGTAAGACTCTGGGCACAGGTCTCAAGTGGTTTGTTTGGTCCTCTTCCCTTTATCTCCCTGGTGACCAGGCTGATTCTCAGGTAGGCAGGGAACTTGTTGGCTCACAGAAGTCTCCAGATTTCTGTTTTGCATTCATCTGCAAAATATTTGAAAGTTTCCTCTTGGATCACCAAAGTCCTGAGTAGGGAGTTTTATTTTGTATTGAGCTGTGTCTTTATAAAGACAGGTGTCACTGAAGACTGTGTGTCCTCAGAATTAACTGAACTCACCCAGGGCTGCATGGAGTTCCAGGATCCTTGCTTCAGGCTGAACATTGCCTGCTGTTGTGAGCATTTGGGTGTGTACCAGAAAATGGAAGAAATCTCTCCCCCCTCCATCTCCCCCTGTCTTTCAAATAAAATGAAAAACAGATAAAAATTGGGAAAAAATGTGTTTTTCCTTGTGTCCTAAGGAAAAAGTAATTACTGTTGCTACAGGTAGAACTCATTTGTACACTTCACAAATACTCATCAATCTCAGGTTAAAGGTTTGTTGATCACTGCTGGCTGGGCTGCCTACTCAGCTCCCATTCTGTAATGCATCCCCTTCCATCATCTGCAGTTCACTTTGGGTGCTCATAAAACACCAAACTGCCTGCTGACTTTGCAGCCCTGTGTTCTTTATGCATAGCTTGGCCATCGTCTCACTTTCTTTAGCAGCATGCTAATTTTTATGAGTACTTCACAGGCAAAGAATAATGAATTCATTGATTTTCTCTGAGCTTTTGCCCTAAGTGGTTTATTTTCTGAAATTGATTTTGGGTGATTGCTGGATTAGAAGTTGGGGTGCAGAATTTGATATTAGATAAATAGGGCTGTCACTGCCACTTGCACTGTGCCCCACCCTGCAACCTATGCCTGCCTTTGGATTCTGTTTTTATAGAGTGTTGGAATGAGGCAGTAGTGATTCAAAAAAGGAATAAATTTTCAATTGTTAAACATTTTTATTTTTATTAATACAAAGAGAACAGATTGCATAAGAATGTAATTCCAGAAGAACATAACCATACTTCTCTATTTCCTCCTCCTTTCTTCCTTTCTCTTTTTAAGGATTTAATAAGCTGGCTTTTTTCCCTAACCTAGTCTTTACCCCTTCATCTCCAGCCTTCCTGTCCATTTGTTCCTACTTTACAATCTGCTACTTTAAGCTTTTTCCCCCTTCTTTCATGCATGTTTTTGCCTACTCCTACCCCAATTCCAAAGAAGGAAAAATGAATAAAAATCATGATATTGATTCAATGACAGGAATCCTATCCAGAAATACAGAAAAAAGTTACCTCCTTTTTCTTTTTATTAACAATTTATTATTGATTTACCTTTCTGGAAGAGGCAGCTGGAAGTTCCCCGAGGTCTGTCCTTAGGATGTGAGGAGAGCCAGAGATATTGGATAGACTCTTTACAGTCTGTTTTACTGTGAGAGATGTTGTTCCACTTGCCTGTGGCAGAAAAAAATGAAATTTCAATGATTTTTTTCTGCATTACTAATTTTTATGATGAGTCTTTTCTTTATCAATGGATAGAGACCTGTCAAATTTGTCATGAGCAAAAAATTTCACAGACACAACTGCTTCCAGAGGAGACGCATGCCTCTCCATTCCCATGTGGCCTTCCCCTGAGATCTCCAGGTGGCTTCTCTTGGTCTCCTGAAAGCAAAGAGAAGATTCCAACCACAGAAAAAGTTCACTACGACTGTGGTGTTGTTTCTTGGAAATTCCTGTCCAAAAAGTAATCATTTAAGAACACCAGGGGCATTTTATTAGTTTCACAGGACTCTCTTCTTCCTGGCTCAGTGGAGAGGAAAAATAACCAAAGTTGAAGTATGATTCTAGGCAAAGCACAATAATTTTTCCACATAATGAAAATCCTCAATTTTTTCTGCACATTGTTAGTCTTACATGGGTTAGAAAGAAAAATACCATTTAATGTCTTAGAACTCTCTAGTGTTAAAAAGTGCAAGAATTAAAAATTGCTATTTTATGCTCTTATAAAGCTCCAAAAGCATTAACATTGTGCATTTCTCAGTGATTGGAAAATTCTAAATTTGAAATCAATTAATTGGCTTTGCAGAGTAGGAAGAAAATAATTGGTTTATTAATTATTTATAAAGAGAGACTATGAAAGAAGCTAGTCTTTGGTACCAATTGTCTATGATAAGCTTTAGTGTTTATGAAACCATGACTCATTTTATTTTATTTTATTTTATGTCCACTTGAAGTTGCAAAAGAAAACATACAATAGTGGTTGCAATTCACTTTAACAGACTTTTTGAAAGATTTTATTTATTTATTTGAGAGGCAAAGTTTCTGACAGTGAGAGGTAGAGACAGAGAAAGGTCTTCCATCCATTGGTTCACTCCCCAAATGGCTGAAGAGCCAGAGCTGCTCTATCCAAAGCCAGGAGCCAGGTGCTTCTTCCCAGTCTCCCATGGGTGCAGAGGTTCAAGCACTTGGGCCATCTTCTACTGCTTTCCCAGGCCATAGCAGAGAGCTGGATTGAAAGAGGAGCAGCTGGAACTAGAACTGGTGCCCATATGGGATGCCAGTGCTGGAGGTGGAGGATTAACCTACTGCACCATGGCGCCGGCCCCACAATTCTCTTGAGAACAGAGACATTTATTCCTGAGTCTTTTACTCTTCATATATTTATGAGATGATGTCTGATTTCTTTTGGAGTTCTCTTTTGTTCTTTGATTATTTTCTATGACTAGTTTCTTAAAAGGACTTGTATTGTTAACATCTACAGTTAGGCCAATGAAGTCCTGACAGGGCACTTGTCTCTAGAATTAGAGGAGTGCTCATCATTCTCATACTGTGTTCTGTTGCTGTTCAGCCTGTGACAGTGAGACATGTAAATAAGAAACCAGAAACTCAGCATGTGGTTACCCCACAAGGAATCTTACCTTGTCTGCATCTGAATAATTTTGATAGCCAGGTGTTTTTAAGTTGCTAAATATTCTCCTAATTTGTATTTATTTAAAGACTATTAACTTAGTACCACAATTTTTATTACCATAAGTTGATTGCAGGTAAGGAATTTACAAATTCATACCTTGACTAGAAGTTTTACTTTGTAACAATCACGGACTAGCAGAAGTCATAAACCATTAACCTTCATTTTTCTAAAATAAGAGGTTGTAATTAATATGAGTAATATCAAGAATATAATTTTTGAGATGGCGCCATGCTCAATAGGCTAATCCTCTGCCTGCAGCACCGGCACACAGGGTTATAGTCCCAGTCAGGGCACTGAATTCTGTCCCAGTTGCTCCTCTTTCAGTCCAGCTCTCTGCTGTGGCCCAGGAGTGCAGTGGAGGATGGCCCAGGTTCTTGGGCCCTGCACCCACATGGGAGACTGGGAGGGGGCACCTGGCAGCATGGTGCGCCAAACGTAGCATGCCAGCTGCAGTGGCCATTGTGGGGGTGAACCAACAGAAAAGGAAGACCTTTCTCTCTGTCTCTCTCTCTCTCACTGTCCACTCTGCCTGTCAAAAAAAAAAAAAAAGAGAGAATATATTTTTTAAGATTTTATTTATTTATTTGAGAGGTAGAATTACAGACAGAGAGGGAGAGACAGCGAGAAAGGTCTTCCTTCCATTGGTTCACTCTCCAGATGGCTGCAATGGCCAGAGCTGCACCCATCTAAAGCCAGGAGCCAACTGCTTCTTCCTGGTCTCCCATGAAGGTGCAGGGGCCCAAGCACTTGGGCCATCTTCCACTGCTGTTCTAGGCCATAGCAGAGAACTGGACTGGAAGAGGGGCAGCCAGGACTAGAACCGGCACCCATACGGGATGCCGGCACCACAGGCAGAGGATTAACCTCTGCACGGCAGCACCAGCCCCAAGTACATGAAGAATTTAGAACAGAAAATCTACCAACCTCATGGAGTTTATCTCCTTTTCAAAACTTTTTAAAACCTTTAGCATGCAAAATGCTAATTTAAGGTGCTGTAATTAAATTCACACAAACAAAAGAAGTTTTAGTATGTTTTACTTCATCATTTAAGTTAGATACTGTTAGGAAATTCTAAATTATTTTGTGGATAAATTGTAATTTCATTTCATAGGTGTATTTGAGTGGAAACACAAGCTTTTATAATCAATTATTTATGTTTAAAACATATGCTTATGTATGTTTTAAGTTAAAATAACAGCATTTTATGAAGTTTAGATACATCTTGTTCAATACAAGCCTTTTTTTTTTTAAGTTTTCTTTAAAAAGAATCTTTGTATTTATTTTTTTAACACAGCAAATTCAGAAAAAAGCATTTGGGAAACCAACATTATTAATATTAACTCTGAAAGCATTTCTACCCCTTTACTGAATGATTTTTCCTTCTGTCAACTTTAAACTGTAATGAATAAAAATTGTGTTTTGAACATAAGTTTTTCATGCTAATCTAACACTTTAGGACATTTGTATTTGTTTTATAAGTCTTAAGGAAAACAATAAGGTAATCTCTCATCTAGACAATTCTGGAATCTTTTATTAGATTTAGAATTTTACAGCAAAGTAATATGATCTCTTTGTCCAAATATTATGGCTTTTAAAAAATTTCTCTTCATGTATGTAAATTAATAAAGCTTATTTCCAATATATATTTTCTGTGTTTTCATTTGCTGAAGCAGGGTTCAAAGGGTGTTTTTAGGATCTTGCCAACATCAGTCCTATGTACCCATAAATTATTGGAGCCATTTAATGGATAATAAAAACTGTTGAGGCTACTGATGAATGCTTCAAAAGGAATCTGATACACACAGATTTTATTGTCATATTGAATTCAACTGAGGTCTTTCTTGAAACTGTACTCTTGATAGACTGAAGACAGAGTAATGGAGTTAATTCTTTATGCCAAAGATACGCGGATCTGTTGTACAAAGGCTTCATTCTCTGTTGATCATCAGTAACTTGAGGTCTTTCTGTAGATTCTGAATGGCAGTGCTTACAGCTTCATATTGCAAAGCACTGGCAGCATATTTGCAGTATTTCTGAGCTCTCACAAAGTCCTCAGGGGTGAGGTGGGTATCTCCTTGGGAAACTGTACTGAAAGTGCAGGATCAATGGCTGGACTACTCTATAGAGTAGGTTGCATAGTATTCCTTGTTACACCCATGCTATGGGCACTTTTGCTGGTGTGTAGGCTAGGGCATGTGCACCCAGAGGAATCTGTATTCAACTATAGCTGTCTGATGGCATGCTGCCTGGGTCAACTGCTGAAGATGATGATGGCTGAGGTGTGTTGAGTGGGCAGAGATGCTACTACAGCATCTTCATTTTCTTCACCATCAATATCTTCCTCAATTGCAATAGAGCCTGCTTGAGGAGTCTCCTCATTCTTTAAGCAATTATGGATATATGTTGCCTTCCACCTTGCATACTTTCTGTGTTTCACATTTTCATCAGTGTTATGTTAAACATGGTTATGACATCTATTAAAAGACTTGCAGTATAGAAGAACTTGATCATGATTTTTGTGAAATAGCCCAGCACAATGTTCACTGTCTGCATATATAAACATTTTCCAAGAATAATTCCCCAAATGAGCAGAACCAACTGCTCCTTGGGTAATAGCTTCATTATCACCCCCACTGTTTCTTTTTGTTGTTGTGAAGAACCTGAGCCTGGATCAAGGCACAGCTATTTTAGACTAGGCCTCCATCTTGTAATTCAGGACTGACCAGACCCTGAACCCTAAGGCAAAAACTCCTGAAAGAAGAAAAATAAACTCCCCTGATAAACTCCCCTAGCAACAGCCATTCAGCAGATAGCAGGGAAATACCTGCTATCCAGGTGTCTTTTCAGGCAGTTAAGGTGATTGATAACATTCCAAATCCCTGCAGTTTGGCACATACACCCTAGCAGCTCAGGCCCTATGCTTTAGCCAATCATTTTAAAAAGCATCAACCCCAAAGCCATCCAACCACCTTTACTAGTCTATTCCCAACACTGGATTTACTAATCAATTTTAAGAGATGTTCTTTACATTCTCACAGAATGAGATGATTTGCTGAATGGTGCTATAATGTATAGAATGTCTCTGAAAACCCTGTATAAACCCTACAAAGGAAATGGGATGGATCCTCATCAGAAGAACACTGTGATGATTGGAGGAGTGGACCCTAGCTTGAGTTAGAACAATAAACCTCTTTGCTTTTGCATCATTGAAGTCTCTCATTGGGATAATTGTGTCCCATCCAAGACTGGTCTAACAGTTGTTATTGTTAAGATTTATTTATTTATTTGAAAGGCAGCTATAGAAAGGCAGAGAGATGGAAGGAGAGTTGGCCTCTGCCATCCTCTAGTTCACTCCCCAAATGGCTGCAATGGCCAGAGCTGTGCTGATCTGAAGCCAGGAGCCAGGAGATTCTTCCAGGTCTTCCACATGTGTGCAGGGGCCCAAGGACTTGGGCCATTTTTTCTGCTTCTTTCCCAGGCCAGAGCAGAGAGCTGAGTCAGAAGTGGAGCAGCTGGGACTTGAACTGGAGCACATATGGGATGCCATCACTGTAGGCCAGGGCTTTAACTTGCTGCACAACAGTGCCAGCCCCCCAACTGTTTCTTAAGAGCTCCTAACTGACCTGTTAATTTTGATAAAAATTTATGACACTCAGGAGTTTTATTATCAATATTCATTCTAGTTTGCATGGCATATAAATGACACCCTTGGTGAAATACATAATGATCAACAATGGCTGCCAACACCCACCCCTCAGATCAATTCTTGAGCAACTATTCAGTAATAGGCCACCACAGGGCCCTACTTGTCATGCTCCTGAGCCATCAGGTGATGCTGTATTTTTTTTTTTTTTTTACTTTTTTAAATTTTGACAAGTAGAGTTATAGACAGAGAGAGACAGAGAGAAAGGTCTTCCTTCTGTTGGTTCATCCCCTAAATGGCTGCTACGGCTGGCACTGTGCCAATCCAAAGCCAGGAGCTAGGTGCTTCCTCCTGCTCTCCCATGCGGGTGCAGGGCCCAAGCACTTGGGCCATCCTTCACTGCCTTCCCGGGCCACAGCAGAAAGCTGGACTGGAAGAGGAGCAACTGGGACAGAACCCAGGGTGCCAGAGCTGCAGGCAGAGGATTAGCCTAGTGAGCCGCGGCACTGTATGTTCTTAAACTGTGGGGAGAGTGGGGGCAGTGGAGCAAGCTCAGCCATCTCCACTCTAGCATATCACCACTTTCTCAAGCCTATACTTTTTTCAAGTACATATTACATTCTTACATTCACAGAAAAAGTTAAAACCAGACTGACTGTTGTAAAAATAATTCAGTGGTTATAGAAGTCTACTCATACAACATTTAAAATTGTTCAATAACATACTCTGTGATTTTAAAAAAAAGATTTATTTATGTATTTGAATTGCAGATTTACAGAGAGAGAGAGAGAGAGAGAGACATCTCTGCTGGTTCACTCCCCAAATGATCACAATTGCCAAGGCAGGGCTAGATTGAAGCCAGGAGCCAGGAACTTCATCCAGGTCTGCCACATGGGTACAGGGATTCAAGCATGAGAGCCATCCTCCACTGCTTTCTCAGGTTCATTAGCAGAAAGCTGGATCAAAGTGGAGCAGCCAGGATTCAAACCAGTACTCATATGGGATGCCAGTACTGTAGGCAGTAGCTTAACCCACTAAGCCACAGTGCCTGCCCCCAAATGATTTTTGGTTTCTGTATGATAGCCATACTAACTGGGGTGAGGAGAAATCTTATTGTGGTTTCTGTTAGCATTTCCCTGATGGCTAGTGATCCTGAACATTTTTTTCATGTGTCTGTTGGCCATTTGAATTTCTTCCTTGGAAAAATGCTTGTTAAAACTGCGTTTTAATATAACAGGAAAAATGGCTGTTGCCCATTTCTTGAACTGGATTGTTTGTTTTGTTGTTGAATTTGTTGAGCTCATTAGAGATTTTGGATATTTTTACTAATAGTTTGCGAATGTTTGCTTCCATTCTGTCAGTTGCTTCCTTTGTTGCAGTTCAGAAGCTTCTTAGCTTGATATAATCTCCTTTGACTATTTTTCCTTTTATTGCCTGTGCTTCAGGGGGTCTTTTTCCAAAATTTGCCTATGACAATGTCTTGCAGAGTTTCCCTGATATTTTCCCCTAGTAATCTAATGGTATCACATAGATTTAGATATTTGATCTAATTACAGCTAATTTTTGTACAAGTTGCAATGTGGGGATCTCTACACTGTGAAGAACAAATTTTTCCAGCACCATTTTTGAAGAGATTGTCCTTTCTCCAGAATTGCTTTAAATTTGTTTCTCACAAACTAATTGGTTTTAGATGTGTGGATTAATTTTCAGAGGTTCTATTCCTGTTTCATAGGTCTACATGTCTTTTGGCATGCCAACAACAAGCTCTTTTGATTATAACTGCCCTATAGAAGATCTTGAATTCTGGAATTGTGATGCCTCCAGCTATGCTTTTGTTAAGATTGCCTTGCATTTCATACCAATTTTGACATCATCTTTTTCCTAACTCTGAGAAGAATGTTGTTGGTATTTTGATTGAGATCACATTGAATCTGTAAATTGCTTTTGGGGGGCTGGCACTGTGGAATAGTAGGTTGAGCCTCTGTGGCATTGGCATCACATGGATGCCAGTTTGGGTCCCAGCTGCTCCTCTGATCCAGCTCTCTGCTCATGGCCTGGGAAGGCAGTAGAAGATGTCCCAAGTGCTTGGTCCCCTGTATCCATATGGGAGATGAGGAGGAAGCTTCTAGCTCCTGGGTTCAGATTAGCCCAGCACCAGCCATTACAGCATTTGGAGAATTAACCAATAGTTAGAAGGCATCACTTTCTGTCTCTCCCTCTCTCTATAACTGCCTCTCAAGTAAGTGATTATAAAAGTAAAATTAAAAATAATTTCTTTTGGCAGTATGGAAATTTTGATATTAGTTCTTCCAATTTATGACATGGGAGATTTTTATTTTTTGTGTGTTTTGTTCTATTTCTTTAATGTCTTGTAATTTTTCTTGTAAAGATCTTTCACACCCTTGACTAAATTTATTCCAACCATAAAAAATTTTATGGTTATCATGAATGGCACTGATCTGATAAGTTATTTTCCAGCCATAGCATTTTTGTGTGTATAATGGCTATTGATTTTTGTGTGTTGATTTTATATCTTACAACTTTACCAAGCTTTCTTATGAGTTTCAGTAATCTCTTGGTGGAGTCTTTTGGTTTCCCAATATTTAGGATTATATCATCTGCAAACAGATTACTGGACTTTATCCTTTCTAATTTGTTTTCCTTTTTCTTGCATTCTTGCCATGGCTAAAACTGTTAGTAGTGTATTGAACAGCAGTAGTGATGGAGAGAAACTTTGGTTTCAGATCTTAGTGGAAATGCTTCCATGATTTCCCATTCAATATGATGTTGGTTGAAGATTTGTCATATATTGCCTTGATTGTGTTAAGGAGTGTTCCTTCTATTCACAACTTGCTTAAGGTTTTTATAATGAAAGCTTGTTTTTTATCAAATACTTTCTCTTCATCTGTTGAGATCATCATGTGGTTTTTATTCTTTAGTTTGCTAGTGTCACATATCACATTTATTGATTTGCATATGCTGAACCATCCCTGCATACCAGGAGTACATTCCGCTTGGTCCAGGTAAATTATCTTTATGATCTGTTGTTGGATTTTATTAGCTAGTAATTTGTTGAGAATTTTTGCATCTGTGCTTATCAGAGCTATTGTTCTTTAATTCTCTTTCTCTACTGTATCATTTTCTGGTTTAGAAAATAAGGTGACACTGGCCAAATAGAAGGAGTTTGGGAATACGCTTCTCTTTCAATTGTTTTGAATAGCTTAAGAAGAATTGAAATTGATTCTGTTTTAAAAGTCTGGTAGATTAGCAGTGATGCTTTCTGGTCTTGGGCTTTTCTTTGGAGGGTTTTTGTTACTGATTCAATCTCTGTCTTGGTTTTTGGTTTGTTTAGGTTTTCTATATGTCTTCATGACTCAATTTTGTTATCTAGTATGTTTCTTGATTTCTTCTAGGTTTTCTGATTTGTTGATCATTGTATGTGATGCCCACATTCTATATTACAGTGCTAATCTAAGTTTTCAGTGTTCCACTTCCAAACCAGGTTCCTGCTTAATATCTCTGGGAATCATGGGGTAGTGGTTCAAATTCTTCAGTTCTTTTACCTAAGTGCAAGATCTACTACTTATTAGCGGACCTGAGAGCCTGGTCCAGCCATAGCTGTTGCAGACATTTAGAGAGTGAACCAACATATGGAAGACCTCTCTGCCTCTCTCTCCCCACCCACTTTCTGTGTGTTTCTCTGCCCTTTTTAAAATCATTTTTAAAGTTATTTGTTTATTTGAAAGTCACAGTTACAGAGAGAGAGAGAGAGAGAGAGAGACATAGAGAGATCTTCCATCATCTGGTTCACTCCCCTGGTGGCTCTAATGGTCAGTGTAGGGCCAGGTTGAAAACAGGAGCTTCTTCTGAGTCACCAATGGGGGTGGCAGGAGCCCAAGTACTTGGGCCATCTTCCACCTTTTATCAGACCATTAGCATAAAGCTAAATCAGAAGTGGAACAAGTGGGACTTGAACTGTTGCCTATATGGGATGCCAGTATAACAGATGGCAGCTTTGCATACTGCTGCAAAACACCAGCTCCCTCTCTGCCTTTCAAATAAACAGATCTTTAAAAAAGAAATGAAAATGTACTTAAGATAGTAAAAGTCATCATGATTGAGCACTGAGGAATCTATTGAAATGATTACATTTTAAAAGATTTATTTATATATTTGAAAGGCAGTGTTAGAGTGAGAAAGGGAGAGACTGATCTTCCTTCTGGTTTGTTCTCCTCCAAAATGGCTGCAATGACTGGGGCTAGACCAGGCTGATCTCATAATATAGGAGCTTCTTCCAGATATCACATGGGTTCAGGGGCCCAAGCATTTGGGCAATCCTTTGTGGCTTTCCCAGACACATAAGCAGGGAGCTGGATAAGTTTGGAGCATCAATATCTGTGACATCCTCCTTGCAGTACAAGAATATAGAACCCATCTGGCACAATTAACATCCTATTTATGGGCGGGCCAAGTATAACAGCTTCCAACTCTCAAGGTTTGGACTAGATGGGTTCTGAGGAATTGTGTTATAACAGATATAAATCCATAACTCTTGGTTTGAGCTTTTGTTAGCAGATAATGGCTGTGACTACTTTGGGTCTCTGGATTGTCACCAGTGAAGGCATCCAGATTAATAGTAATGAGATCAACAGTCAGCAGAATGGTGTCCAGCTGAACTTAAATGGTTTTTCTTTTTTATTGTTAGAATAGTGACCTCCTGCAGTACCCTGGCATCTGGACATAGATAGTAGACATTGGAAGCCGTCCCCTTTGCCAAATGGGGTATGCCAAGTTTTGGGTCCATCATTTATTAAGGAGGCCTTAGTAGCCATCCTCACATTTTACTGCTATATATCCATGGCCAAAGTCCTACTAGACATCAAGGTTTGTAGAATCACAGGCTCAAGGTGTGTAGGTGACTGTTTTTCCAGTATAGCACACTTAATAGCCATCTAATTTAATTTTACTGGCACATAGCAAGGTTCCAAGAGAGGTTATTTCTTGCGTCACAGCCCTTGAGAAGTAATGGATATCATAGATGATGCAAAGAATTTAGAAGGCGTATGAGCTCCACAAGTGAAGAAGTCACTGAGAGCACTAATGATAGTGCCTACATAATTTAATTTGACTGATTTAACACTTTTCATTGGAAGGGGGGCCATATAAGCTGGGCTGATTTGTAGCATCCATGACAATTAATTTTTTAAATGAGGTATGCATTGCACCAAAACCCAGGAAGGACTAAAAGGTATTAGCATTGTATGTTCTGCACAAGTGTGTCAAACAGTCTCATTCAGGGAGGAAGTCATCAATGTGATATATTCTGTGCTCCTGATAAAAGGTGGGTAGTTAAACTCTTTGCAAAAATTGTGTTTGATGGCAAAGTCAATGAGATGCTTGTGTATACCCTAGAAGAAGTGTCTTTCCAAAGTGAAGGCAAACTAGACTAAGGGGCTGTTGTAAAAGCCTTGAAAAACACATTTGCCACTTTTGTAATAGTTGACAGGTCATTTTTGTATTAAGAGGCATCAGATATGTTAATATTAGATATTAGATATAAAGTGTGGTAGACATAATCGATGGCATATAGCATTAAGATTTTAGTAATCTACCATGAGATGCCATTTACTTTTTTCCAGATCCAACAGGAACAATTGGGCTGCCAAGTGGGAACGAGCTGGAATAATCACCTTTTTGTTAATTAAGTCTAATGTAATAAATTTTAATGCATGAAGACATTGAGTTTCCTTTTATTATGTCATCTTAATTATTCTAGTTTGGGACCTGTGGAGTGTTATTTTCCCTAGTTAAGTTGTAGCTTAAAATTTTTATTTTAATAATTGCTGTGTTAGGCCTTCTCTCCCACCTGTGGGATTTTCTGAGTACATCTGACTATTGGAAAGTTAGGTGATACTATAGTTAAAATGAGATGTACCAAATAAATTATTTTTTCTTCTGATACATATTTTGGAACTTTTCTAAAATGGTATTGAGTACCCTGTTTAAATTTAGTGGGATCCCCTGGGTAAGACTGTTATTTGAGCCATATTACTGACTACACCTATGAAACTCTGTGAATAAATGCATCTAGAACCTGGAAAAGTTGATGTCTTATGCTGATTCTTATATCAATGTCTCTATCTTTTTTAATTAAATAATTTAAAAATAAATTTTAGATGTCTAAAAAGATGAATTTATATATTTTTCAGAAATTTACACCTATATGAACTATAATTTATACATTTTACATTTTCCTTCTTTAGGTTTTTAATAAGATTTATTAGGGCTGGCTCTGTGGTGTGGGCAGAGGCCCACATACTTGGGCCATCTTTTGCTGCTATTTTCCCAGGTTCAATAGCAGGGAGCTGGATCAGGAGTGGAGAGATTGGGACACAAACTGGCACAAATATGGAATGCCATTCTCATCTAGTAAAACTTGATCAGACAACACTGATTGTTTCTAGTAGTGATATTTCTATTAGTGATAGTAGCTCAAGCTTGACCTCAAATTTAGTCCTTGTCAGATCCTGAATTAGTTTCACTCTGTGATCATCACTCTTTTTTTCTTAGGGACTATATTTTTCATTATTGATTCAGTAAAATCAAGTATTAGAGATCCTATTTCTAAGTGCTTGAAATTATAAATGTTGGTCATTACTCAGAAGGTGTATATAGGGTTTGGACCCATGGCTCACTTGGTTAATTCTGCACCTACAGTGCCAGCATCCCATATCAGCACTGGGTTCTAATCCTAGTTGCCCCTCTTCCAGTCCAGTTCTCTGCTGTAGCCCAGGAGGGTGGTGGAGGATGGCCAAGTGCTTGGTCCCCTGCACCCGCATGGGAGACCACGAAGAAGCACCTGGCTCCTGGCTTTGGATTAGCACAGTGCTGGAAATAGCGGCCATTTGGAGAGTGAACCAACAGAAGAAATATCTTTCTCTCTGTTCTCTCTCTCACTATAACTCTACCTGTCAAATAAAAAAAAAAAAAGGTATTTAAAAACCAGTGAGAGGAAATGAGTTGTAAAAGATCAATCAACAACAGTTGAGTGTTGCATGCTGCCTTCCCACTTTCTTCTCAGGAATCCCCGCAGAATTCACAACCGTAATTCTAAAATCAGCAACTCCTGCTGTCAGAAGTGTGTGCCTACCACTATAGGGAGCAATAATTTTTAGTAAGGACAAGGCAATCCACTATTTCATTATACTATTCTTGTTTGATGCCTACAACTTCATTTTCTGTTTACATTGTATGATGCTGGGAACTAAGCAATAATTTTCTTCTGGGTCTGAGATGAAGCTAAATAAGATAGAAGTTCAAAACTGAGGTCCCTCAATTTGTAGAATGAAGTCACTGAAAGGCAATTACCAGATCAATGATGGTATAGGCATTTGAATAGCACAATTAATACACTATCTATAGAAAAAATGATCAATAGCTGTGGGCCAACAGTCAATGGCCCATGAGACCATCACACAAACCCTCAAGAGTTTGACTATAATTTCATGCCAACTCTCATTTAGACAAGAAGAGAAGTAAAAGCAGGAGCTCCATGACACCCTAATATTTTTCTCCTGCCTAATTTGTGGCAGCAACCACTACTTAAGTGCAGGTGTTTTTTGTTTTTTTTTTAAATATAGCTTTGTTAAAAATATACAGATAATTGGCCGACGCCGTGGCTCAATAGGCTAATCCTCCACCTTGCGGTGCTGGCACACCGGGTTCTAGTCCTGGTCGGGGCACCGGATTCTGTCCTGGTTGCCCCTCTTCCAGGCCAGCTCTCTGCTGTGGTCCGGGAGTGCAGTGGAGGATGGCCCAAGTGCTTGGGCCCTGCACCCCATGGGAGAGCAGGATAAGCACCTGGCTCCTGCCTTCGGATCAGCGCGGTGCACCGGCCGCAGCGGCCATTGGAGGGTGAACCAATGGCAAAGGAAGACCTTTCTCTCTCTCTCTCTCTCTCTCTCACTGTCCACTCTGCCTGTCAAAAAAAAAAAAGAAAGAAAGAAAGAAAATATACAGATAACTGGATGTGATGGGTAGATGAATTTCAGGATGTTTTGGGTAAAGAATTACTAGATAGTGCATTTTTAAATATTCACAAAGATTTTACAAGGCTTTCATGCTGTTTTCCAGCAATATTAATCCACCAAATTATTACTATTTTACTGTGAAATATGATCCATTGATGGTCCACAAATTGTTTTACTAGGTAAGATCAAGCATCATTTTAAAGGATTAAAAATGATTTATTCAGGGATATTATTTTCTTCTTTAAATGCTAAAGTTAAAAAGAGTCCTTGGAGGGTTTTTCTAAAAACCTGTAGAAGTATTTGAGGGTTTTAGAAACCACAATTTAATTATGAGAATTGAAAAAAAAAATACTATATTTAATGACAATTTCCAAAAATTCTTTCCACATTTTAATTTCTCCACTTATAGTATGTTTCTTTCAAATGTATTTGCCAAGCCAGGAATTAATGAGGAATTGGAATATTATGTGAGCACTTCATGTGGTTACACATGTTTTTAGGTATGCCCACTGTATCCTAAGAGGTTGATTTTCCAGCAGTTTTCTTCCTAATGGAGGTGTGCACTGTTTCACAGGGAAGGTAGCTTCATCTGCCCATGCTGTCAACAGGGAAAGATGATGGAAAGTCTCCTTTGTTGTCCTTCTCAGCATATGCCATTGCAATCACTCCCACCATCTTTAGAGAATTTCTGGTCCTGAAGCTGTCCCCATATTGCTCAAGAACTGTGTGGTTGGTTTCTATGTCTGTGAATGTTAGTGTGGGGGTAAAAGGAACTTTGTAGAGAAGGACCGGTTCCGGTCTCTTGGTGGCATAGGTGCAGTTGTAGATCGGAGACATTATAATTTCTCATTCAGGTACACCCTTATAGACCTTGGCTGGTTCAAGAAAGGATACCAGTGGTAGATCCTCAGTTCCAAAGCCATAGAAGGGATGAATAATGTTGGATTTTCAAGCTTTTTTTTTTTTTTTTTGTCAGATGATGAGGGACTAGCGCTGTGGCTCAGCAGGTTAATGCCCTGGCCTGAAGTGCCAGCATCCCATATGGGCACCGGTTCTAATCCCGGCTGCTCCTCTTCTGATCCAGCTCTCTGCTATGGCCTGGGATAGCAGTAGAAGATAGCCCAAGTCTTTGGGCCCCTGCACCCACATGGGAGACCCAGAAGAAGCTCCTGGCTCTTGGCTTCAGATTGGCACAGCTCCTTTGCAGCCATCTAGGAAGTGAACCCATGGATGAAAGACCTCTCTCTCTGTCTCTACCTCTCTCTGTAACTCTGCCTGTCAAATAAATAAAAATAAATCTTTTTTTAAAAAAAGATGATGTGTCTGATAGAAGTCCAGTAGATCTCTAGGTATACAGAAAGGGGTTCTAAAATTTCTGTAGACAACTGGCCTCATACAAGATGGCCATGGGCTGGAGATGGGTGTTCAGACCATTTGAGCTGAATTGTATATGAGCTGAATGTAGGTTGCACCTCTGTCACTGTTTACTCATCTCTAAGATGAGCGTAGCAGCAATACTAATGAAATATCCTTACTGTGAGATGTGTGCAGGCTGACTTACACTGTGTTGCAATTGCATTTATGGGGTTTCTGGTGTATCTTCTTTAAATGAAGTTTCTGGTATCCTACACTGTATAGCCTGTCCAGTGCTACTCATTTGAGGTTACTGAACTTACACAATACCTAGTTTCTGGGAACATGGAAGTTTGGGTACTGGGGGACAATCCCATTTCCTTTGGAAGTTAGTAATTGTTATGGTATTTGAAGAAGGGAGCTCCACACATAGAAATCTTTTCTAACAGAATACAACTTAATGCTCTCTGAGACAACACCTCAAGGCTCAGAGCAGAGACAAGAGTCATTGAAATGTAAAGATCCTAGTTGCATGGTCCAAGCAGTTATGGATCATACTGACCAGAGTGAGCAAGATATACTTGATATTACCTTACCTCATCCATTATTTTCAAGACTTGGTGGTAATAGAAGTTCTGGACCAGCATTCAAAAGAGAGGCATGAATGGATTAGAAGACAGTGGTCTTAAGGATGTAGCCTGGGGTGGAGGGATAACCTCTCATATCTGAGAGTCACCACCTGCACTGCTTCCTACCACATGCGCATTACTTCATTCCACTACCAGGATCTCTAGAAATGGAGGTCTGTGAAACCTAGTCTGTCATATACTTGGTACCTGGGCTATGCTGCTGCCCCCTGTATTCTAATAGTCCTTCCTGGTAGCTCAAAGAAGTTTTGCTAGGATCTCTGTAAAAAAATGAAACAAATTGTATTTCAGGAGAAAAGTGGTTTGAGTAATGTCACATGATTTGTAAATACCCGGCACCCTAACTTCTGTCTAATGTTCTCTATCTTGCCACACTTAATTAAAAAACATTTATTTTTCAGATCCATTTCAGAAATTATCACCAGTTCAAATAATACTGCTTTAGAAAACTTCCCTGAGCATGTCTTCCCTTTTGTTCCTAATGCTGTTTGGAGTGTGACTTCAAAAAGCATATCCGGAGGCCAGTGCTGTGGCACAGTGGGTTAATGCCCTGGCCTGAAGCACCCACATCCCATATGGGCATGGGTTCAAGACTTGGCTGCTCCATTTCTGATCCAGCTATGGCCTGGGAAAGCAGTAGAAGATGGCTCAAGTCCTTGGGTCCCTGCACCCATGTAGGAGACCCAGAAGAAGCTCCTGGCTTCAGATTGGTGCAGCTCCAGCCATTGCAGCCATTTGTAGAGTGAGCCATTGGATGGAAGACCTCTCTCTCTCTCTCTCTCTCTCTGTCTGTCTCTCCTCTCTTTGTGTAACTTTGACTTTCAAATAAATAAATAAATCTTTTAAAAAAAAACAAAAAGCATATCATAAAATTTTTCCCCCTTTCAGTAATTTATTCTTGAACAATATACAGTATACATGCAGCAACAGAAAATTACTGTGAACCTTTATCCTGCTTTCTGAAATAGTAAAATTATATTAAATCAGATTCATGTGATAATAAGCTTCTTAAAATACAAACCAAAAGAACACAATGACCATATATAAGCCGAAATGTGAAGAACAACCTTATGGTCTTCAGATAATTTATTTGTGTGAATCTCAGGACTTTTTTTTTTTTTTTTTTTTTTTTTTTTTAGTATCAGCAGCTTTTCTAAGGTCTAATTGATAGGCAAAATTGTGTTTATAGGAGCTTTTTTCTAAGTTTTTTAAAAATTTATTTGAAAGTATTGTATATAGAGGAGAGACCCAGAGAGATCTTCCTTCTGCTTGTTCACATCACAGATGGCCGCATTAAGCAGGGCTGGGACAGAATGAGGCCAGGAACCAAGATCTTCTTCTGGGTCTCCCACATTGGTAGCATTTGCCCAAGTACTTGGATCATCTTCCATTGCTTTTCTCAGGCCAACAGCAGGAAGCTGGATCAAAAGCAGAACAGCCAGAACATGAACCAGTGCCCACATGGGGTGCTTGCATTGCAGATGGCAGGTTTTCTTGCTATGTGACAATGCTGGGCCTGTTTTATGGGAACTTCTAAATGAAATTTTGAAGTTGTATGCATTGTAGTTTGCATGTAATTCAACTTTCTGCCATACTTACTTGTATGTATCAGCATTTGATGTAGGACAAATCAGAAAACACAATGGCTTAGCAAATAGCCATTTGATTTGCAGTTCTGACTGTGTTATGGGCTTCACTCAGCTGGACAATTCCTATGATTAGTCTGAGAGCAGAAATGAGAGTTTGATCATTGGGGGAACTGATTGAAACTTCACTTAAGTGTCTTGGGTTTGTGGTGAATCTTGGCTACACACCATCTCTTCAACAGGAAGGTTTTTCAGAAGATAACTGTCAGAAAAAGAAAACCTGAGAAGGCAAATACTTTACAAATTGTCTATTTCTGGGGCTGGTGCTGTGGCATAGCAGGTAAAGCCACCACCTGCAGTGCCAGCTTCCCATATGGGTGCCAGTTTGAGACTCGGTTGCTCCACTTCTGATCTAGCTCTTTACTACAGCCTGGGAAAGCAGTAGAAGATGGCCCAAGTCCTTGGGCCCCTGCCCCCATGTGGAAGACCTGGAAGAAGCTCCTGGCTCCTATCTTCGGATCTACACAGCTCCAGACATTGCAGCCATCTGGGGAGTGAACCTGCGGTTCAAAGACCTCTCTTTCTCCCTCTCTCTCTCTGATTCTCCTTCTCTCTCTGTGTAACTCTTTCAAATAAATAAATCTTAACAAATTGTCTATTTCTATCATATTTATTGGTATCTCATGGGGGTAAATCAAGTGAAATGGTGAAATTCAGGGTCTTTTTTTAAAGATTTATTTGAAAGAGTTACACACAGAGAGAGGGAGAGGCAGAGAGAGAGAGAGAGGTCTTCCATCCACTGGTTCACTCCCCAGTTGGCTGCAATGGCCAGAGTTGGCCAATCCAAAGACAGGAGCCAGGAGCTTCTTCTGGGTCTCCCACATAAGTTCAGGGCTCCAAGGACTTGGGACATCTTCTATTGCTTTCCCAGGCCATAGCAGAAAGCTGGATCAGAAGTGGAGTAGCTGGGAATCAAACAAGTGCCCATATGGGATGCCAGTGCTGCAGGCGGCAGCTTTACCTGCTAGGCCACAGTGCCAGCCCCAATCCAGGGTTTTGTGAAGGGATGAAGTACAGGGAAAGGTGCTATTTGGAATCACTACTGGTAAAGTGCACTGCATTAGATACACATTATGTGTATTTGTTAATTTTCTTTAGTATAAACTTAATAACAATGTAATGTTTATCTCTTTGATAACTTCATTTATTTGAACACTCAAAGTTTCTTTTTACTTTTACATTATTATTTTACAAAATTTGTAGATAATGCTTTTGTTAAACCAGTGATAACTTCTGTTTAATCTCTGCCACTTAATATAGGTGGGTGCATTTTCCTATATATTTCAACTTTTACAGGTTTATTCCTCCACAGTGAAGCTGATGTTTTCTTGGTTAATGTGTTTATTATTCTTTATTCATTCTATCATATTCTTTTTTTCCCCACTGTTCAGTTCAGAAGGAAACCAGAGGTTTTGTTTTTGTTTTTGTTTTAAGATTTCATTTATTTACTTGAAAGAGTTGCAGAGAGAGAGAAAAAGTCCTCCATCTGCTGGCTCACCCTCCAAATTATTGCAAAGGCTGGAGCTGAGCCAATCCAAAGCCAAGACCCAACAGCTGCTGGGTCTCCTATGCAGATGCAGTGGCCCAAGGACTTGGACCATGTTCCACTGCTTTCTTAGGACATAGCAGAGAGCTAAATTGTATGTTGAGCAGGGATATTGTATTGCAGACATCCCCAGGTTCTCTTTTTGGGCAAATAATTGCATTGCTTTCACTTTAATTATGTATAATGTTCTTTCAAATGTTTATCATTTGAATGTTTTGGGCAAGTAATTCTATTGCTTTCACTTTAATTATGTATAATGTTATTTCAATTGTTTATCAGTAGAAAAATCATAGACAAGGGCAAAAGCTAATTTGTATTCTTTGTCTTACTTGTATTTTCTCTCTTACTTAAAAATATTTATTAGCTTGATAAAGAAGTTGATGGACTGAGATAGAGAGCTTTGACACATTAATTCACTTCCTAGATAACCATACAGAGTTGGAGTAGAACTGAAGCCAGGATTGAGGAATGGAATCTAGGCCTCCTTCATTGGTGACATCACCACTGCTTCCCCAGGTCTGCATTATCTGGGAGCTAAGAACTGAAGCTGGCATTGGAAATCAAACATAGGCACTCTGAGGTGGCATCATAAACACTAAGCTAAATGTCTGCCCTGTCTTTTAATGTATTTTTTCTCTGACATATTGGAAGTGATATGCATGGTGTTTTCCTGGAAATTCTTTTCTGTTCATTCCCATTGTAGTTTCACTGAGGGTTTTTTGCCTTTTTTTCTCAATGCTTTTACAAACTTCTCCTTAACATTGCCCATTCAAGAGTCAATATTACCCTTCTTCTAGCCTGCTGTGCAATTCCCCTTGGAAGATGTGCCCTTTGTGATTTGAGCCTCCTGTTTCCCTCCAGCTTGGGCATTTTTCACAGCCTATAGATCATGGGTTTGACTCTATTGAATACTTCTGTGTGGTTTTCTAAACACTCAACAAGTCTAATGTAAAACCATATCCTTCCTTTTTCCTTCATATCCATACACAACTGTCAGTGTTTGTTTTGTGACAGAGTTAATAGTTGACTGGAAGTGTAATGTTACAGGTGATGATAGCATTTGAAGACCTGGCTGTGTACTTTAGCTGGGAGGAATGGCAGAAAATGAACAATGCTCAGAAAACCCTGTACAGAGGTGTGATGCTGGAGACCTACAGCAGCCTCTTCTCCTTGGGTGAGTGACACCCATCACATGCCCAGTGATAACATTTTCTTGCTATTTGACAAGCAAGGGAACACTTTATAATGTTTAATATTGCACAGATATAGAATTTGAGTCCATGAATAATCTGCCTATCTACCATCTAACAAAAGATTCAAATTGGAACATTTGTTGCTTAGCTCTTGGACCAAGCTGTAGTCCTTTAAATAACCCAAGTAGTGATTTCACAAATTCTTACATTGTTTTCATTAATAGGGCACTGCATTACCAAACCTGACTTAATCTTCAAGTTGGAGCAAGGAGCAGAGCCATGGATGGTGGAAGAATGCCTGAATCAGAGCCTTCCAGGTCAGTCTACACATAAGACACAGGAAGGCCAAGGCAGAAAGTATGCAGATGTTGACTGGTGTTCTTTCCATGAATTTTTCTCAAGCCTTACTCCTGATGACAGCTGGTTTTGTGCATCAGACACAGGCATTCTAGAGTATTTAGAGGTACCAGTATCTTTCTAACTTTTGTTCTTAGTGAAGATGTTCTTTGATTTAAAAAAATCCAGTCATTTTCTGATGTTACTAAGGCTTTTATCTAGGTTTGATACATTCCCCAAATTCTAACTTGTCCTTCTCTACACTTTCATACCTTTTCTTTCATGCACTTCTTAGTTCCTTCAGTGCTTGTTAACTAGGTAATATACAGAAAGGTTTTTTTAAGATTAGTGTTTCTTTCTGTTTATTTTTAAATATTTATTTATTTATTTGAAAGTCAGAGAGAGAGAAGGAGAGGCAGAGAAAGGCAGAGAGAGACAGAGAGGTCTTCCATCCACTGGTTCACTTCCCAATTGGCTGTCATGGCTGGAGCTGCACTAATCCAAAGTCAGGAGCCAGGAGCTTCTTCCAGGTCTCCCACATGGGTACAGGAATCCAAGGACTTGGGCCATCTTTTACTGCTTTCCCAGGCCATAGCAGAGTGCTGCATCAGAAGAGGAGCAGCTAGGACTTGAACTGGTGCCCATAAGTGATGGCAGCACCGCAAGTGGTGGCTTTAGCTGCTGTGCCACAATGCTGGCCCCCAGAAACTTATTTCTAGCTCATTGCTCAGAGTTCCCACTCATGATTTTGCCAAGGCATAGTACTTACTCAGGACTGAATCAATAAATGTGAACTTTCTCTTTCTTAGTCTCTTTCTTTTTTTTTTTCCTCTATGCCTCTCAAATAAGAAATTATGGTTTGTTGGAAACATTTGAGGAGTGAGCTATAGCTGGCAAACCTGTTTCAGTCTCTCTGACTCTCAAGTAAGTAAATAAATAAACGTTAAAAGATGGTCATGTGGCCGGGGCTGTGGTGCAGTGGGTTAACACCCTGGCCTGAAGCATTGAAATCCCATATGGGCACCAGTTCGAGACCCAGTTGCTCCACTTCCAATCCAGCTCTCAGCTATGGACTGGGGAAGCAGTAGAAGATGGTCCAAGTCCTTGGGCCCCTGCACCTGAGGGAGTCCCAGAAGAAGCTCCTGGCTCCTGGCTTCAGATCAGCACAGTTCTGGCCATTGTGGCCAATTGGGGAGTGAACCATTGGATGGAAGACCTTACTCTCTCTTTGCCTCTCCTCTCTCTGTGTAACTCTGACTTTCAAATAAATAAATAAATCTTTAAAAAAAAAAAAAAGACCAAAAGATGGTCATGAGTAAGCCTCTGTGCTGTGACGTTAGAAATTATGAAGCTTGGCCGGCGCCACGGCTCACTAGGCTATTCCTCCGCCTTGCGGTGCTGGCATACCGGGTTCTAGTCCCGGTCAGGGCACCGGATTCTGTCCCAGTTGCCCCTCTTCCAGGCCAGCTCTCTGCTGTGGCCAGGGAGTGTAGTGGAGGATGGCCCAAGTGCTTGGGCCCTGCACCCCATGGGAGACCAGGAGAAGCACCTGGCTCCTGACATCGGATCAGCGCGGTGCGCCGGCCGCAGCGCACCAACCACAGCGGCCATTGGAGGGTGAACCAACGGCAAAGGAAGACCTTTCTCTCTGTGTCTCTCACTGTCCACTCTGCCTGTCAAAAAAAAAAAAAAGAAATTATGAAGCTAGGAAAGACACTGTAGTGCAGTGTGTTAAAGCTCCAGCCTGCAGCACTAGCATTGCATATGGGTGCCAGTTCAAGTCCCAGCTGATCCTCTTCTAATCCAGCTCTCTGCTAATGCACCTGAGAAAGGAGCAGAGGTTGGTCCAAGTCCTTGGCCCCCTGTACCCATGTGGAAGACAAGAAAGAAACTCCTGGCTCCTAACTTTATCTTGGTCCAGCATTGGTCATTGTGTACATGTGGGGAGTGAACCAGCAGATGGAAGACTTCTCTCTGTCTCTCTCTCTATAATTCTAGCTTTCAAATAAATAAAGTAAATCTTTGAAAAAAAGAAATCATAAACTAAGCATGAACTTGTGTAAAACATAAAAATAAATGATCCTAGACTCACCAAAAAAGTAATGAGATTTTGAGACCCAAGGTCAAGTAGCCTTGTGGGTTTATGTTGAGTGGCTCAGATTTCACTAAGGGTGGAGTTTGAAGTATGATTTCTCTCTTATTTTTCAGTATCATTGAAAAATAAGCAATCAAAAAGATAAAGCATAGGAAATGAAGCTTTCTATGAAAATAGCAGACAACTGATCAAAAGTCTCCAGAAATTCTAATTATCACACAGGAATGTTTATAGAAAGAATTGAGAGGAGGTAGCCAGCACTGATGATTTCTGAATGAGCTAGAAAACACTTTTCAAAGATGAGCACATCCCAGTTTGCACAAACAAATTCTTCACACTGATTGGGAGTGTTTAACTAAAGTGGTAGATTGGGACTTTTCTCTACCTGTTGTACTTCTGAGAAGCTGAAGGTGTCGGATGTCCTTAGGAATTTGGGGAAGCTGTCATAGAGTAGAGAAAGTAGTTTTTCATTTGAAAAATCCCACAAATGATGTTTACCTAGAAAGACTGAACATAAGACAATCATAGATTCAGATCATACTCCTTAAATGTTGTCCTGCTTAAAGTACAGGTATATTTCACTCTTCTCCACCTGCAAGTAAATGATCAGTAAAACTTTTTCATGTTTATGGTTGAAATATCAGAGAAGCAAAAAACACACAATTTTTATAAAAATAAGCTAGAGAAAAAGGACAGAAAAAATTGGTTGCTAGGTAGTGGGTGAATATTTTTATTACATATTTGTTCATTTTTTAAAATATTTTATAGTTATTTCATCTTTATAAAAGGCACAGTGATAGTGAGAGGAGAAAGAGGTCCTCTAATAGCTCACTTCCCAGATGCCTGCAACACTTAGGTCTAACTAGTCTGAAGCCAAAACTTTAGAATTCATCTAGTCTATCCTGGTGTATCACAGGTTTCCAGGCACAAGAACCATTATCTGCTTCCTCCCGGTTTACATATGCAGAGAGCTGTACTGAAAGCAGAGTAGCCAGGGCTTGCACTGACACTGTTTTGAGGTGCAGGCATCCCATACATCATAGCACAAAAGTCATCCTACCATACTTGAAAAATTCCCATGGTAAAAAGGATCATGTTTGAACATTGGGAAACCTCATGGTACAATTTAATATATTAATGTATTAAGGAGAAAAAACATATTTTTTATTTTTTTATTTTTTATTTTTTTTGACAGGCTGAGAGAGACAGAGAGAAAAGTCTTCCTTTGCCATTGGTTCACCTTCCAATGGCCACCACAGCTGGCACACTACGCTGATCTGAAGCCAGGAGCCAGGTGCTTCTCCTGGTCTCCCTTGCAGGTGCAGGGCCCAAGGACTTGGGCCATCCTCCACTGCACTCCTGGCCCACAGCAGAGAGCTGGCCTGGAAGAAGGGCAACCAGGATAGAATCTGGCACCCCAACCAGGACTAGAACCCAGTGTGCCGGCACTGCAGGAGGAGGATTAGCCTATTGAGCCACAGCACCAGCCAGGAGAAAGACCATATAATGGTCATAAATAAGTACCTCATACTGATTTTGTCAAAATCTAATACCACTTGAATAACAAGTAACTTCATTCCCTTTATATGAGTATGCCAGGAGAAACAGTTACATGTGATTCAGTGACATGATTGCTTTTTTCTCATTTCAGTGGTCGTGAAAAGGGATCACCTGATTAGCATCAACCAGGAAAGTCAGGACAAAAATCTGAATCAGGATTTTAAGAAAAATAACAAGACATCAGCTCTCAAGAGAGTTGAATTAAGAAAAACCATTACTTTAAATTCAAGCCATATTCCAACACTGATTATTAAAAAGGGAACCTATTCACAATTGAAGCCCGAGGAATTCAGTAAATGTCACACTGTTTATCCCCACAGTGGGCCTGATCAACTACAGGATGGAGAGAAATTTGATAACACTAAGATACCTGGAAATTCTCTCCAGTTCTGTGAGCCTTTTGGTCAGCATGACAAGATTCACATCATGAAGCAGCCATTTGGAACCACTGCACAAGCAAAATTCTTCACAAGAATGATGCTCTGTAAATCTGAGAGGGTTCCTATGGCAGAAAACTGTAATAAATCAACTGTCACTTTTGGAAAAGTAACTCAAATAGAAAAAGCTATCCATGAAACTTCTAGCCTCAATATGCATCAACAAACTCACACAGGAAAGAAATTTTATAAGTACATTAAGTATGTTGAACCTGTCATTCACCAGCCACAACTTGCAATAAATCACGGACTAAATACAAGGGGAAAATTCTCTAAAGGTAAACCTTGTGAAAATTCACTCAGTTTTAATTCACCTTATGAATGTAATGACTGTGGAAAAGGCTTTGGACAAAAGTCAGTCCTAAGGAAACAGAAGCAAATTCACACTGAGGAGAAACCTCATGAATGTAATTACTGTGGAAAAGCTTTTGGACACAAGTCACACCTCATAAACCATCAGCGAATTCACACAAGGGAGAAACCTCATAAATGCAATGACTGTGGAAAAGCCTTTGGACAAAAATCACACCTCTTCATACACCAGAGAATTCACACAGGGGAGAAACCTCATAAATGTAATGACTGTGGAGAAGCCTTTGGACACAAGTCAGACCTCATAATACACCAGCGAATTCACACAGGAGAGAAACCCTATGAATGTAATGACTGTGGAAAAGCCTTTGGACACAAGTCAGTCCTCATGAAACATCAGCGAATTCACACAGGGGAGAAACCTCATAAATGTGATGACTGTGGAAAAGCCTTTGGACGAAAATCACACCTCATCATACACCAGAGAATTCACACAGGGGAGAAACCTCACAAATGCAATGACTGCAGAAAAGCCTTTGGACGAAAGTCACACCTCATTATACACCATAGAATTCACACAGGGGAGAACCCTCATAAATGCAATGACTGTGGAAAAGCCTTTGGACACATGTCATACCTCCTCATACATCAGCGAATTCACACAGGGGAGAAACCCCATGAATGTAATGACTGTGGAAAAGCCTTTGGACACAAGTCAGACCTCATGAAACATCAGCGAATTCACACAAGGGAGAAACCTCATAAATGTGATGACTGTGGAAAAGCCTTTGGACAAAAATCACACCTTATCAGACACCAGAGAATTCACACAGGGGAGAAACCTCATAAATGTAATGACTGTGGAAAAGCCTTTGGACACAAGTCAGACCTCATCATACACCAGCGAATTCACACAGGGGAGAAACCTCACAAATGCAATGACTGCGGAAAAGCCTTTGGACGAAAGTCAAACCTCATCGTACACCAGAGAATTCACACAGGGGAGAAACCTCATAAATGCAATGACTGTGGAAAAGCCTTTGGACACAAGTCATACCTCCTCATACATCAGCGAATTCACACAGGGGAGAAACCCCATGAATGTAATGACTGTGGAAAAGCCTTTGGACACAAGTCAGTCCTCATGAAACATCAGCGAATTCACACAGGGGAGAAACCTCATAAATGTGATGACTGTGGAAAAGGCTTTGGACAAAAATCACACCTCATCATACACCAGAGAATTCACACAGGGGAGAAACCTCATAAATGTAATGACTGTGGAAAAGCCTTTGGACAAATGTCAGTCCTCATGAAACATCAGCGAATTCACACAGGGGAGAAACCTCATAAATGTGATGACTGTGGAAAAGCCTTTGGACACAAGTCAAACCTCATCGTACACCAGAGAATTCACACAGGGGAGAAACCTCATAAATGTAATGACTGTGGAAAAGCCTTTGGACACAAGTCAGTCCTCATGAAACATCAGCGAATTCACACAGGGGAGAAACCTCATAAATGTGATGACTGTGGAAAACCCTTTGGACACAAGTCAGACCTCATCATACACCAGTGAATTCACACAGGAGAGAAACCCTATGAATGTAATGACTGTGGAAAAGCCTTCGGACACAAGTCAGACCTCATCATACACCAGCGAATTCACACAGGGGAGAAACCTCACAAATGCAATGACTGGAAAAGCATTTGGACGAAAGTCACACCTCATCATACACCAGCGAATTCACACAGGGGAGAAACCTCACAAATGCAATGACTGTGGAAAAGCCTTTGGACACAAGTCACACCTCATTATACACCAGAGAATTCACACAGGGGAGAAACCTCATAAATGCAATGACTGTGGAAAAGCCTTTGGACGAAAGTCATACCTCCTCATACATCAGCGAATTCACACAGGGGAGAAACCCCATGAATGTAATGACTGTGGAAAAGCCTTTGGACACAAGTCAGTCCTCATGAAACATCAGTGAATTCACACAGGGGAGAAACCTCATAAATGTGATGACTGTGGAAAAGGCTTTGGACAAAAATCACACCTCATCATACACCAGAGAATTCACACAGCGGAGAAACCTCATAAATGTAATGACTGTGGAAAAGCCTTTGGACACAAGTCAGTCCTCATCACACACCAGAGAATTCACATGGGGCAGAAACCTCATAAATGTAATGACTGTGAAAAAGTCTTTGGGCAAAAGTCACACCTCATCATACACCAGCAAATTCACACAGGGGAGAAACCTCATAAATGTAATGACTGTGGAAAAGCCTTTGGACACAAGTCATACCTCCTCATACACCAGAGAATTCACACAGGGGAGAAACCTTATAAATGTAATGACTGTGGAAAAGCCTTTGGATGAAAGTCATACCTCATCATACACCAGAGAATTCACACAGGGGAGAAACCTCATAAATGTAATGACAGTGGAAAAGCCTTGGATGAAAGTCACACCTCATTGTACACCAGAGAATTCACACAGGAGAGAAACCTCTTAAGTGTAATGACTGGAAAAGCCTTTGGACACAAATCACACCTCATATTACACCAGAGAATTCACATGACGCAGAAAACTCATGAATATAATAACTGTGGAAAAGCCTTTGGATGAAAGTCACACCTCATCATACACCAGAGATTTCACACAGGGGAGAAACCTCATAAATGTAATGACTGTGGAAAAGCCTTTGGACAAATGTCAGACCTCATGAAACATCAGCAAATTCACACAGGAGAGAAACCCTATGAATGTAATGACTATGGAAAAGCTTTTGGCCATAAGTCAGTCCTCATGAAACATCAGCAAATTCACACAAGGCAGAAACCTCATGAATATAATGACTGTGGAAAAGACTTTTTATGAAAGTCACACCTCATACCACAAGAGAATTCACAGAGGGGAGAAACCCCATGAATTTAATGAGCGGGGGAAAGCATTTGGACAAAAGTCAGTCTTTAGGAAACATCAGAGAATACACAGGGGAGAAACCTCATGAATGTAATGACTTTGGAAAAGCCTTTGGACAAAAGACAAACCTCATATCATAGTAGAGAATTCACACAGGGTAGAAAACTCATGATTGTAATAACTGTGGAAAAGCATTTAGCCATAAGTCAACCTTCATCATGCATCAGAGAATTCACACAGGGCAAAATCCTTGAGAATGTAATGACTGGCAAAGCCTTTGGACAAAAGTCAAACCTCATAATGCACCAGAGAATGCACACAGTGTTGAAACTTCATGAGTGTAGTGACTATGGGAAAACTTTTGGTCTTAAGTTCCAACTCCAACTGCATCAGAGGATTCACACAGGGAAATAACATTATAAATGTAATGGCTGTGGAAAAGCCTTTTTCTATAAATTATACCTCATATCAAAACAGAATTCACACAGGGAAGAAACCTTATGAATCTAATGAGTGTGGGAAAGCCTTTTGTTCTAAATCATAGCTCATATCACACCAGAGAATTCACACTGGGGAGAAACGTCATGAATGCAATGACTATAGAAAAGCCCTTGGCAATAAGTCACATCTCAGAATGCGTCAGAAAATTCACATGAAGAGAAACCTTTTGGACATAATGACTTGGAAAGCTTTTTCCCATAATGCAGTCCTCATTGCACATCATCTAATTCATATGGGGGAAAACACTTTGGATCTAATGCATATGGAAAAGCCTTTATCCATAAGTTAACACCTCATAAAACATCAGAATTCACATGGGGGAGAAACCTTATGAATGGAATGAGTGTTGGAAAACTCTACCAAAATCACACAATATAACATCAGAAAATTGATTACATGATAGAAATCTTGTAATAAGTGTGGGAAAGCCTTTTGTCAGAAGTAATACCTCATAACACATGTAGTTTGAACAAGGGAGAGAACTTTTTCCAAAATCAACATAACCGTGTGACAGAGCCTTTTGCTGGAAATTACATCCCATACAATAGGCACTCCCATAAGGAAGAAAGATTAGGACCAGCGCTGTGGCACAGTAGGTTAAAGCCCTGGCCTGAAGCACTGGCATACCATGTGGGCACTGGTTCTAGTCCTGGCTGCTGCTCTTCTGATACAGCTCTCTGCTATGGCCTGGGAAAGCAGTAGAAGATGGCCCTGCACCCACATGGGAGACACAAAAGAAGCTCCTGGCTACTGGCTTCTGATTGCTGCAGCTCCAGCCATTGCATCCATCTGGGGAGTGAACCAGCAAATGGAAGACCTCTCTCTCTCTACCTCTCTCTGTAACTCTGTCTTTCAAATAAATAAAGTAAATTGTTAAAAAAGGAAGAAAGGTTAGAAATATTAGTGTGAGAAAAAGCCATTTGTCAGAAATTGATCACTATACATCAGAGAATTCACACAAAGGGTTTCTTTGGAGTGTAATGAATGTGGAAGTATATTTTCATGGTATTCAGGCTGTCATAAATATGCAACTCAAAAAAGGTGATATCCTTCAAGTGCAGTAGATATGAAAAAACCATAACCAGAAATTAAACAGGCTCGCACCATGGTGCAGTAGGATAATCCAGTTCTAGTCCCAGCTGTTTCTCTTCCAATCCAGCTCTCTGCTGTGGTCTAGGAAAGCAGTGGAAGATGGCCAAAGTGCTTGGGCCCCTGTACCCCTGTGGAGACCAGGAAGAAGCTCCTGGCTCCTGGCTTTGGATCAGGGCAGCTCTGGCCATTGTGGCCATCTGGGGAGTGAACCAACAGAAGGAAGACCTTTATCTCTGTCTCTCTCACTGTCTGTAACACTACCTATCAAATTAATTAAACATCAACAAACACCAGAGAATTCATACAGCAAAATGTCAAATTTAATGAATGTGAAAAAATTGTTCTGCCATTAATCAATTCACATGAAGAGACTCAGAAATGAGAAAACATACATGCATAGAAAAGTTATATGCCATACGTCATCTCTCAATGGTTACCTGACAACTCACAGAAAGAAAATATCCTATGACTGTATTGTATTGGGAAATACCTTTATTATTAGGCAAACTTCCACAAAACATATCAAGATTACAGAGAGAAGTCCCTGAAGTATAATTTGTTTGAAAGAATTCTTTGGTGGAATCACACCTTAGTAAGTATTGGGGCAGTTTTCATGATGAATTGTGACAGAGAGTGGTTAACCGTTCTTCAGAAATTTTTTCTCTTATACAACCTGTAGTTTTGGTTTCTCATTATTGTGAGTGGGATCAAGTATATGAACTGAACTGTACTCTCTTATGTAAATTTTGTTAATAAATATCTAAAAGTTGAGTAACAGTTGTTGCAACAGTTATTTGGAACACCATCTTCATCAATTACAAAGTTATTTGTTTTATGGATGCTTTGTTGGCCACCCAGGATTCTTTCCCCACATTATTGTGCAAACCAGTGATGTGACCATAGGCATATCAAGTGACATATGTTCCAGCCGTAATGGGTACTCCAGCCCTGGAAAATAAGTGTGTGTGCAGTACAAGGGAATGAGTTTGTGGTGACCTATATGCCCATGAGAAATTTCAACTTATCTGTGTGCACATCTGGATTAGACTCCACTACCCAAGGTCTATTTGAATATGCAAGTAGATGTTATCCCACACATCACCCTCATTCTTTAAAGGGACAATCTGAAACCCTATAAGTTGCAACACTTATCTGAATTTTCCTGTATTACTGAATGCATAATGCCTTTTTCATTCATGATCCCCCTTTTCCACTCTACTTCATTCAATTCCTAATTGCCTTGAAAAGAACATGGAATGAAGTCTATCCAGGTGGTACCCATTGCAACAGAGAAGCAGGAGCATAAATGTAGTACACTTTTTAAAAAAGATTTCTTTATTTATTTGAACGTCAGAGTTAAACAGAAAGAGGAGAGGCAGAGAGAGATCTTCCATCCAATGGTTCACTCCCCAATTGGCCACAACAGCCGCAATTGGCCACAACAGCCGCAACTGTGCTGATCCAAAGCCAGGAGCTTCTCCAGATTTCCCATGTAGGTGCGGGGGCCCAAGCACTTTGGCCTTCTACTATTTCCCAGGCCATAGCTGAGATCTGGATTGGAAGTGGAGCAGCTAGGTCTCAACCAGTGCCCATATGTGAAGCTGGCACTTCAGGCCAGGGCATTAACCTGCTGTGCAACAGCACTGGCCCCTGTAGTACACTTGTATTAATTTAACTTTACTATAATTTTTATAACCTTTTTTATTGTATTACCCCCTGCTCCTACAGGTGGCCCTCATTTTTGTTGAAAATGTGTTTTTATCCCTTCCAATTTACAAAGTCCTTACTTGATTTACATAAATCTGATTTACATTCAGTTAATTCCTCAAGATACCCTCAGGAGGAACACTTTACCTAGGTTGCATGGCCATCCCTTGATAACAGGGCTACAAATGCTAGGATGCATCTAGCTTCAGTAGCTCTTTTATTTCCCATCTAGATAATAGCTGTGCAAGTAATCCATTCCACCTCCATTAGAAATAGCTCTTCATCTCTGTTTAAGTCCTCACAGCTTCTTACAAGTGTTTATCAAATTAAATCTTATAAACAGATTTAATAGAAAATGAATGGTGTGGCTGCTGGTAGTTTCAGTGAGGTTGTATGATTTGCTGGACTGCTGTTTTGTCTGGGTTATCTTTCATATTACTTAGAACTAATTTTTCACAATATTGCTTGCCTGAGCACTTTTTCTAGGGTCCCAGCTAAACAGGTGTTTGAAGACTCGATTTACTGTTAATTCTCATGGTACAGCTCATTAAGGACAGAGGTCCCACATGGGGAGCACAGATCATTATGTGGTCCTTGGACAGAGCAAATATTATACCCATTTGATTTAGTACTCAGGCACTGGGCTCCATTGAAGATAAGAGTTCAGCTGAACAGAATATAACTCCCTTCCAATTAAAAAAAAAAAAAGGAGATTTACCATGCCAAACCTGGGTGTGTCACCTCAGGCATACCCTTTACCCTTGAGAACTGAACAAAGCTCTCTGGCCATACCCACTACAAGCCTCTAGAGATTCACTGAAAGCAGAAATTCCATTTATCTATAGTCATAGTACAATGATAAAAACTACCACAGCAGGAAAAAAAAAAAAAAAAGGCGAGTATCTCCACAAATGCCGAACAAATGCAAGAATCCAAGAAACAAGAGTAAGGAAAACATCATCATGCTCCCAAAAGAACATGACACTTCAATATTAGAATATAAAGATGATAAGATAGAAGAAATGCAAGAAATAGAACTCAAAAATTTGATCATAAGAGTACATAGAAGTAATCAAAAGCAAATGCACAAACTACTGAAATCCATGAAGGACATGAAAGAAAATTTGTTATGGCAAGGATGTTTTCTGATCATGTCTATTTGAAGTTCTGTGTGCTTCCTGTACTTGGACATCTCTCTCTTTTTCTGCTAGTATTTCACTAAAAATGCCTTCTAATGCTGTCTCTCTCCATGCCTTCAGGAATTCCTAGAACCCAAATGTTGGTTTTTTTTTTTTTTTTAATAGTTTCCTGTAGATTCCCAACAGTGTTTTTAGATTTCTAATTTCCACTTCCTGTCTTTGGTTTGACTGTATGCTTTCCTGTGCTCTGTCTACTAAGTCAGATATTCTCTCTGCTACCTCATTGATTCTATTTTTAAGGCTCTCTACTGCATTTTTTATTTGTTCTATTGAATTCTTCATTTCACTTTGATTTCTCTTTAATATCTCAATTTCATGTCCTACTGAATTCATGTTATCTTGATCCCTCCTTATAATTTCAATTTCATGGGAGAAATTTTCTTTCATGTCCTTCATGGATTTCAGTAGTTTGTGCATTTTCTTTTGATTACTTCTATGTAATCTTATGATCAAATTTTTGAGCTCTATTTCTTACATTTCTTCTATCATCATGTTCATAATCTAGTATTGAAGTGTCATGTTCTTTTGGGAGTGTCATGATGTCTTCCTTATTTTTGTTTCTCATATTTTTGCATTTGTTTAGCATTTTTAAGATACTCATTGGTTTCTTATTTTTTTTTCCACTGCTATGGCTTTTATCTTTGTACTATGACTCTGTAGATAAGTGTACTGTCTACTTTCACTGAATCTCTAGAGGCTTGTAATGGCTATGGCCAGAGAGCTCTGTTCAGTCTCCAGGATTAAGGATGTGCCTAAGGTGACATACCCAAGTTTGACATGTTAAATCTTCTGTCTCTCTTTTTTTTTTTTTTAATTTCTATTTTTTTTTTTTTGACAGGCAGAGTGGACAGTGAGAGAGAGAGACAGAAAGGTCTTCCTTTTGCCATTGGTTCACCCTCCAATGGCCGCCGTGGTAGGCACGCTGCGACCGGCACACTGCGCTGATCCTATGGCAGGAGCCAGGTGCTTATCCTGGTCTCCCATGGGGTGCAGGGCCCAAGTACTTGGGCCATCCTCCACTGCACTCCCTGGCCACAGCAGAGAGCTGGCCTGGAAGAGGGGCAACTGGGACAGAATCGGTGCCCCGATCGGGACTAGAACCCGGTGTGCCAGCACCGCAAGGTGGAGGATTAGCCTAGTGAGCCGCAGCGCCGGCCCTGTCTCTTTTTTTTTAATCGGTAGAATATTCTGCCCAGCTGGGCTCTTCTCCTCAATGGAAACCAATGCCTGAGTACTAGCCCCAGTGGGTATAATATTCATCTGCTCTGTCCAAAGAACCACACAAAGGATCTGTGTAGTCCTCAGTGTAAGTTCAGATTCTCCAGCAATGTCTCATTGGGTAACCAGGAACCCCCAACTTGTGGCATCTCAAACCGAGAGTGCTCAAAGTCCTAGCCACACTCCGAGTCTCCCCACACACCCTCAGTTTTTTTTATTTTTTCACAGTCCTGCTTTGGAAGCTTCACACAGTCACAAGTTCCTAGTTCCCTGTTTTTCTCCCCACGAGAGTCAGGAGTCTCCACTCAGCTGTTGCCAGGTGCAAACACAAGCTGGCACAGCTGTTATGTATGTCCAAAGTGGCTCCTGCTCTATCAGCTTGCACACATTTGTGAGATGATTGGAGAGAGATAAATGTGTCTGTATTGTCCCTTTTTTCCTCCCCTCTAGTTTGGCTGGCACACTTTCCCCCACGGAGATTTAAACCTCATTCCCTCTAGGTTCCTGCCACTTTTTTTGCCAGTGGCTTGGGCTATTGTGGTCTTGTATCACCTCACCTTCCAGTTCTGGTGCATAGGCAGGCTCTCAGTTGTTGGAGTCGTGATCCATGGGCACCATGCCACCCATGTGGGTCCACCAAGTCCCTCTAATGTCAGTAGAGTTTCCTCTGCCATTTTTTCCCTAACTCTTCCCTGAGACTACTCTATCTCCACTTTTTTAAAACTATCTTTTCCTGGGCAAGAGCAGTAAGCTCCCTCCCTACTCCGCCATCCAATTATTAGCCCATCTCTATATGATTATGACTCTGTTTCTGCCAAATTACTAATTTATACACCATATAATCAAAATTAAATGCCTTCCATGGAATGCATATTTATTTTATCATTTACTACTGTCACCTGAATGTGTAATGAGTAACCTGATTTGTGACAGTCCTAACATAGGGAAATGATGGGCACCATGGTTTGGTTTATAATTGTGTGGTCATCAACTCACTCTAAATGCTGGAAGTCCCAGCAACTGTTATGTGTATAGAATTTGAGTACATTGCAGTGCCAGCACCATCATGGCCATCAGCATAGGATACATTCTTAATGTTTCTAGATGCTCCTGGAACTGTAAGTTATTTTCTGATTGTGTAAAATTTTCCAAACTACAAGTCTGTATCATACTGTATTTTTTCCGGTTTATTCTGGACTGTTTTTTCACCAAATACTCATCCACATATTTGTTTTTTAATTATGGCTCACATTAAAATACACATTGTCACTAAGGGCAAAGCAAAGTTTTAACTTCCATGTGCATCAGGTTTCTATTTTTTATTTTGTCTTTCATTAATTTCATCTGAGTATGTCAATATCCACATGGAAACCAATATTAGCACTGCCAAGGTGTGATGATTCTTTGGGGCACTTACATTTTCATGTCATGAATGCACTAAATAATGTTCAAGTTGTCTTAGCAACCTCCATCTTTATGGACTATCAAATAATTTTAGAATGTTACATTTTTTTTTTTTTGGACAGGCAGAGTGGATAGTGAGAGAGAGAGAGACAGAGAGAAAGGTCTTCCTTTGCCGTTGGTTCACCCCCCAGTGGCAGCTTTGGCCAATGCACCACATTGATCTGAAACCAGGAGCCAGGTGCTTCTCCTGGTGTCCCATGTGGGTGCAGGGCCCAAGGACCTGGTCCATCCTCCACTGCCTTCCCAGGCCACAGCAGAGAGCTGGACTGGAAGAGGGGCAACCGGGACAGAATCCAGCACCCTGACCAGGACTAGAACCCGGGGTGCCGGCACCACAGGTGGAGGATTAGCCTAGTAAACCATGGCACCAGCCGAATGCTACATTCTTTTACACTTTCAATGACACTTTCTTATAGCTTTTTTATTTTTAGAGAGTCAAAATTGTCATTCTCTTTAAAATTTCCATGCATTAGATTGATACAATTTTATCTTGGCTTTAGAATTACTGAATTGAATGGCATAAGCTTTCTTTGATTTAAGAAAGCACAAATTTTCTGTATTTAAATGTGTATTTAGGGCTATTTTTATTAATGTCTGTTACATCTCCTTGTAACCTTGTTTCTGCTTCTACTAAATTTACCATTTGTACACACAACTGTCAATATACAACATATATTGAAATGAATATTTCTCTATTTTTCTATTTTTCATGTTGATTTAAATTTATTATTACCACCTTAATAAATAGTCAATAACCTAATTTGTGCCAATTCTAGTGCAGGGAACTTCAGGCTACCATGATTTATTTGATCATTGTAAGGCCATCAACTATCTAAATTCTGGAAGATATCCAAATTTTATTTTCATAGTATTTGAGAACAATTTAGGGCCAGTTCCATCACTCATTAGCAGGAGATTTCATTCTTAGCCTTACAGACATTCATGAAACTTGAAATTAACCTTTAATTATGAAAATTTAAGTTAATTTTTAAATTCACTGGAGTCACTCTTTTGCACAAATATTTTAGTCTAGGCCAATCATAAGCCTGTGAATCTGTGGCCATGGAGATTTAACTTTTATTATAAGATCATCATCACTCCCAACATTCTATAAGTTGCCCTGGAAACTGTCAGGTACACAGTGTCTCAGGGTCATTTTAGCCAAGGGTAATAATTCTGTCTCCTCAATGTAATATATTTATGAATATATGTAACATATATAACATACATATATTTTATACATATATAAATTTGCCACTATGTGTCTAGATACTAGTACATTTTCTGAAATTTATGTGGGAGAATAGTGGGATCTTAATGTTATTTTTATCCCAGAATTATGTATGTTTATTTAATTTTAGAGGTTGGTAGACTTGGAAACACAGAGAAACAGAGATTATGAGCTACAACTTGGTGGCTTACTCTTCATTCTTGTAATGATCAGAAACTGGATTATTACAGAAATCTGAGCTATTCTTTTCTGATGATAAATGCATTATAAAAATGTCAAAGTGTTGCTCTATATACATTTATATTACAAATTATATATATGTACATTTACATTGTAATGTCATAAACACACACAGATATATATGATTATATATACAAACACCTTTAAAGTTCTGGTTATTGGTATAAATTTTTTGAATTTTAAATATTTACTTATTTTTTAAATTTTATTTAAGTAATATAAGTTTGATATATTTCATATATACAGATTAATGAATGTAAGTGACACTTCCCTCAATACCTTCCCTCCCACACACACTCCAACCCTTTCTCCTCTTCCCTCTCACATTCCCACTTAACATTTACAAAGTCTGTTTTCAGTTTACTTAATGATTTTATAGTTTACACTAAGTAAGAGTTCAACAAGTCAGCAAATAGTATGAAGAAAAAAATAAATTTAAAAAATTACTGTTCCTCAGTGGAAGAGACAAGGGCTGTAAACAATCATCAAATCTCAAAATGTGTATCTAATTCTAATACATTACATTTTAGGTACTCTATTAGCTACCTCAGATCAGGGAAAACATATGATATCTGTCTTTTGGGGACTGGCTTATTTCACTAAGTATAATGGTTTCTAGTTGCATCTATCTTGTTGCAAAAGACAGGGTTTCTTATTCTTTCTTCTTTTTTTTTTTTTATAACTGAGTAGTACGCCATAGTGTGTATATACCATAATTTTCTTAACAAGTCAACAATTGATTGATATCTGGATTATTCCCAGATCTCAGCTGTTGTGGATTGTGCTGCAATGAACATGGGGTTATGGATAACTCTTTCTTTCATATGCTAATTTGGATTGGGTAAATTCCAAGGAGTGGGATGGCTGGATCATATGGTAGGTCTATAATCAGATTTGTAAGATATCTCCATACGGTCTTTCACAGTGGCTTGCACCAGTTTACAATCCCACCAACAGTGGACCAGGGTAACTTTTTCCCCACATCCTCACCAGCTTTTGTCATTTGTTGATTGCTATATGCAGGCCATTCTAACTGTGAAACCTCATTGTGGTTTTGATTTGCATTTCCCTCATGGCTAGTGATCTTGAACATTTTTGCAAGTGTCTTATGGCCATTTGAATTTCTTCTCTCACAAAATGCCGGTTCAAATCCCTTTCCCAGTTATTCACTGGATTGTTTGTTTTGTTGTTTAATTTCTTTAGCTCTTCATAGATTCTGTTGTCAATCCTTTACCAGTTGTGTGGTTGCAAATACTTTTCCCCATTCTTTCAGTCACCTGTTCACTTTGCTGAGTGTTTATTTTTCAGTGCAAAAGCATCTCAGCTTGATATAATCCCATTTGTCAATTTTGGACTTGATTGCCTGTGCTTCTGGGGTCTTTCCCAGGAAGTGTTTGCCTATGCCAATGTCTTGCAGAGTAGGGTTCACTCAATGTTCTCTAGTAAGTTGATGGTATTGGTCATAGATTTAGGTCCCTGATCCATTTTGAGTGGATTTTTGTGTAAATTTTAAGGTATGGATCTTGTTTCATACTTCTGCATTCAGAGATCCAGTGTTGCTAGCACTATTTGTAGAAGAGACTGTTATTGTTCCAGGGATTGATTTTAGCTTCTTTGTCAAAGAGAAGTTAGTTGTAGATATGTACATTATTTTCTATTGTGTTACATTGTTCTATACATCTAATTTTATTTTGTGCCAGTATCAGGCTCTTATGGTTATAACTGCCCTGTACTATCTCTTAAAATCTGGCTTGGGATGCCTCCAGCTCTTTGTTGTTGTTGTATAAGAGTGATATAGCTATTTGGGGTCTCTTGTTTTTCCATATGAATTTTAGGATCTTTTTTTTTACATCTGAGAATGAAAATTACAAAACACTAAAAAAAGAAATATATGAAGACATTAAAAAATTGAAAAATCTTCCATATTCATGGATTGGAAGAGTCAACTTCAACTGGCACTGTGGCTCAACAGGCTAATCCTCTGCCTAGTGGCACTGGCACACCGGGTTCTAGTCCTGGTCGGGGCACCGGATTCTGTCCTGGTTGCCCCTCTTCCAGGCCAGCTCTCTGCTATGGCCCAGGAGTGCAGTGGAGGGTGGCCCAAGTGCTTGGGCCCTGCACCCCATGGGAGACCAGGATAAGCACCTGGCTCCTGCCTTCGGATCAGCGCGGTGCACCGGCTGTAGCGTGCCGGCCGCGGCGGCCATTGGAGGGTGAACCAACGACAAAGGACGACCTTTCTCTCACTGTCCACTCTGCCTGTCAAAAATTTTTAAAAAAGGAAGAGTCAATTTCATCAAAATGTCCATACTACCAAAAGCAATTTATAGATTCAATGTGATCCCAATCACAATTTTTCATATCTAGAAGAAATGATTCTGAAACTCATTTGGAAACACAAGGGACCCTGCATAATTAAACCAATCCTATACAAGAGAAATAAAGCTGGATGCATCATAATATCTAATTTCAAGACATAGTACAAGGCAATTATAGTCAAAACAGCCTGGTACTCATGCAAAAAAATGGTAGACCAATCAAACAGAATATAAACTCCAGAAATCAGTCCATGCATCTGCAACCAACTTATCTTTGGCAAAGGTGTAACTTTTGTTTACATTCCTTTGTCTTCCTTATTTTCTGCTTTTAATGTAGATATAATGTGCTATTTTAAAAAAAATCCCTTACATGTGATTATCTCATTATTATTTATATTATCAAGTAACTGACTTCATTCACACTAATGAAAGTATAATTTATATTCCAATTAGTATACCTCCAATGGTGGAACTAGAAATGTGCCAGAGGATTTCAAATCAATCTTACCAAGGAGGCAGGTACCAATGCTAGTGCACTTGGTAAAGTGATAAGTATAAATACACAACCGATCAAAAAGATAGGGTATGTGTCGAAGAGATTTCACAAATAAGACCAGTGTAAGCAAATCATGAAGGATAGAATTAAAAGGGAGAGAATGATCCTGCGGGGGAAGCAGGACACACAGCAGACTCATAGAATGGCAAATGCCCAAAACAGCACTCCTGCCTCAGAATCAACCCTTGGGACATTCAGATCTGGCTAAAAGGTCCATGAGAGTCTCACAGGCATGGAAAGCCATGACATGGTGGCAAAAAACAATCTAAATGAAAGATTCTGGTGAACAAGACCCCAGCAGAAGGAACAGGCCATCAAGGAGAGAGGTGCCTTTCTCTGAAGGGAGGAAGGAACCTCCACTGTGACACAGCCTTGACTAAACAAGTTCAGAGTCGGTGAACTCAAGGGACTTCCATAGCCTAGACAGCTCATAGCAAGAGTCTTGGGTGATTGCTGACGTCATAAATAAAAGTGCCAATTGTTAAATCAACAACAGGAGTCACTGGGTACATGCTCCCCATGTAGGATCTCTGTCCTTAATGTGTTTTACTATGAAACTTAAAAACACTACTAGTGGAACAATACCCTATACCTTGTGTGGTTGTGTGAATGCAGCCTGTTGAAATCCTTGCTTAGTATATACTAAGTTGATCTTCAGTATATGAAGGTAATTGAAAATGAAACTCAATAAAGGGAGGGATGGGAGAGGGAGAGGGGGGAGGGCCATGGGAGGGAGGGAGGTTGAGGGGGAAGCCACAACAATATAAAAGTTGCACTTTGTAAATTCACATTTATGAAATAAAAAATTTTTTAAAAATCCCTTACATGTGATTATCTCATTATTATTTATATTATCAAGTATCTGACTTCATTCACACTAATGAAAGTATAATTTATATTCCAATTAGTATACCTCTTTGTATATTTTGTTTTTCTTTGAATTTACACTTGTCAATTGTGTAAATTGTTAGTAGCTTAATGAAAGTCCATCCTAGGACTAAAACTATCAGTATGCAGCTCGAATTTTATGTTAGAACATCATAAACAAAGGCAAATTTTGTGAATTTTTGCCACTTTTATGTATACAGTTCATTGGAAGCACTTTTGGCCAATATTATCATTCTCTGTTTCCAGGTAATATACCTTTAACTTTCTCTGGTTTATGAGAATGTACTTAAATCTTTGATTATTAGTATTTTCCTAAGTGTCACTGTAGATGTCAGTATCTTACATGTCAGCATTTTTTTGATAAATGGTATGATATTCTCTTTATCATTGTTGATTTTTTCTTTGATTTCTCAAATTTAATGCACATTTAATATATGTTGTATATGTTTGTCATTCTATTATTGCTCCTATATTTTTCCTGTCACTTCCAGTAATAGAATATAGGTTATATATTAACATGCACACATATTTTTAAATTTTTATCTTTTATTTCTATGATACATACACATCAGGATGTAGTGTGTATCAATCCTAGTACAGAGAACTGTAGCCTTTCCTGGTTAACTTTTTCATTGTGATTTTGTCAATTTGATGAAAATTCTTTATGTTTACTTTTCAGTGTTCCTTGATTTAAATTCCTTGAATTTAAAAATTTTCTGACAGTAAAATAATTTTCTGGGTTATTGTTCACCAAGTTTTTTTATGTCTACTGATCACTCTATTTATTATCCTAATTCTAACTATAATGATCAAAATGCAATTTATGTCATAAAATTTGCATTTTATTGTCTTAATTCACTAATATGACCCCTTTATATGATCAATATCCAATTATAAGCCAATCTAACTACTATTAAACTTAGTCCTTCATTTTTTATCAAAAGAATCCTTTTATATAAGGAATACAGACTTCATGAATTTCATAAGTACAGTTTTAAGAATATAGTGATTCTGGCCAGCTCCGTGGCTTAACAGGCTAATCCTCCACCTTATGTTGCCAGCACACTGGGTTCTAGTCCCAGTTGGGGTGCCGGATTCTATCCCGGTTGCCCCTCATCCAGGCCAGCTCTCTGCTATGGCCCGGGACTGCAGTGGAGGATGGCCCAAGTGCTTGGGCCCTGCACCCACATGGGAGACCAGGAGAAGCACCTGGCTCCTGGCTTCGGATCAGCATGATGCACTGGCCACAGCGGCCATTGGAGGGTGAACCAATGGCAAAAAGGAAGACCTTTATCTCTGTCTCTCTCTCTCACTATCCACTCTGCCTGTCAAAAAAAAAAAAAAAAAGAATAGTGTGATTCTTCCCATGGAGCATGACCTCTCACTCACCTTCCCACTCTCTTCTTCCCTCTCTTATTCCACATCATCTTTTATACTAAATTTTATTTTCAATTAATTTTATACACCAAAGATTAATTTATAGTAAGTGAAGAGTCCAACAAACAAAAAAAAAAAAAAAAGGAAGACAATGGCTGTTCAAAATCATTGCTTTTCCCAGGTTAATTTCCTTTTCTTGTTTTTTGAGAAACTTTTTTTAAAAGATTTATTTATTTGAGGGCTGGCACTGTGGCACAGTAGGTTAATCCTCCATCTGTGGTGCCAGCATCGCTTATGGCTCCAGTTCAAACTTGGCTGCTCCTCTTCCAATCCAGCTCTTTGTTATGGCCTGGGAAAGCATAGAAGATGGCCCAAGTCCTTGGGCCCTTGCAACCACATGGAATACCCAAGGAAGCTCCTGGCTCCTGGCTTCGAATTGGCACAGCTCCAGCTGTTGCAGCCATTTTGGGAGTGAACCAGCCAATGGAAGACCTTTCTCTCTGTCTCTCTTCCTCACTGGAAAGACAGTTTAACACTTTAACCCTTAAAATCTTTTTAAAAAGATTTTATTTATTTATTTATTTATTTGAAAGAATAACACAGACAGAGGAGAGGCAGAGAAAGAGAGAGAGAGAGAGAGAGAGAGGTCTTCCATCTGATGGTTCACTCTCCAATTGGCTCCAATGTTCAGAGCTGTGCCAATCCAATGCCAGAAGCCAGGAGCTTCTTTTGGGTCTCCCACTTGGTCACAGGGGCCCAAAGACTTGGGCCATCTTCTATTGCTTTCCCAGGCCAAAGCAGAGAGCTTGATCAGAAGTGGAGTGGCTGGGACTTGAACCAGCACCCGTATGGGATGCTGGTGCTTCAGGCCAGGGCATTAACCTGCTGCGTCACAGTGCTGGCCCTAAGAAACTTCATTTACTTTAAAGAAGCACCCAAGAATGATACATCTTTTGCAAGCACTTAGACATAATTTTAGCTTATGAGACATAAGGATATCCTGCACTTAGTCCATTAAAAAAAGTAAGTCTTTGGGAACAAGTTTTATCATTAATTAAAGAAGCACCTAAGAAAATAAGCAATGAAGTTGGACACTTTGACGTAACTGAAACTTATGAGACATAAGAATATCCTCCACTTAATATACTAAATATACTTAATATACTTTGAAAACAAGTTTTACTGCTAACTCTCCCGACACAACTCTTTGAGAGCAGAGGTCTTGCATGCAAAGTTAGTGCACAGTGACTACTGTTGTTATTTTAACAATTAACACTCTTATGTATGGCATCAGTGATCACTGAAGGCTCTTGACATGAGCTGCCTAGGCTATGGAAGCCTTTTGAATATACAAGTTCTGTAAGAATTTAGAAAAGACAATAAGCAAAGTGGAAGTTTTCCTCAAAGAAACCTTTTCTTTAAGGAATGCAAATTTCATAAGTATAACTTTATTAATATATTTATTCTTCCTACTGTACCCACCCTCTCACCCACACTCTGATCCCTGCTCCTCCTCCTTCTACCATTTCCAGTCCCATTCTGCATCAAGATTCATTTTCAATTAGCTTTATACAAAGAAGATAAACTCTAAAATAAGTAAAGATTTCAATGATTTGCACATACACACACACACACACAAAAAAAAACAGAATAAGTTTTACAGTACAATTCATTAAGGACAGAGGTCCTGCAGGGGAAGATAGTGGGCAGTGTCTCTTGTTTTTAAATTAACAATTAACACTCCTATGTATGATGTCAGTGATCTGCCAAGGCTCTTAACATGAGCCACCTAGGCTATGAAAGCCTTTTGAATCCACAAGCTCCATCAGTATTTAGATGAGGTGGTAAGCAAAGTGGAATTTCTCTTCTCCCTTCAGAAGAAAGTACATCCTTCTTTGATGACCACTTCTTTCCCCTGGAGTCTCACACTTAAAGGTCCTTCATGTAGGAAACTTTTTGCCACTGTGTTTTGGCTTTCCTTGCCTGAAATTCTATCATGGGCTTTTCAGCCAGAATCGAATGCCTTAGGTGCTGGCTCTGAGGTCAGAGTGCTTCTTAAGGTGATTGTCATCCTATGAGTCTGGTATATGGACTGCTTCCCATGTTGCAGCACTCACTCCTTTTTAATTCTGGCATTATTTCCAAACAGTGAATCCTATTTATATGATCATTTTAACACTTAATCATATCCATAATACCACTTTAACACTTAAAATGCTATTTTTACTCCCAACTTAAGAGGATTTGGAGTCCCATGGCAAGTTTTTAAAGTGTACCCTTAGGGGGCAGTGCTGTGGCGCAGCAGGTTAAAACCCTGGTCTGCAGCACTAGCATCCCATTTGGGTGCCAGTTTGAGTCACAGTTGCTCTACTTTCAACCCAGCTCTCTCCTGTGGTCTGGGAAAACAGTAGAAGATAGTCCAAGTCCTTGGACCCCTGCACCCACACAGGAGGCCCAAAAGAAGCTCCTAACTCCTGACTTTGGATCAACGTAGCTTTGGCTGTTACAGCCATCTGGGGAGTGAATCAGCAGATGGAAGATTCTCTCTCTCTCTCTCTCTCTCTCTCTCTCTCTCTCTCTCTCCCTTCCCTCCCTCCTACCCTCTCTCTCTCTACCCCTGCTTCTCTGTCACTCTGCCTTTCAAATAAATAAATAAATTTCTAAAAATGAATAAATAAAATAAACTCTATCCTTAGATGTAAGTCCATAGGAATATATTCAGAATTATACAGCTTTACAGTTCCAAACATCATACTTATAATTTTAGAAACATGGCATTTCTTCCCACTGTGCCCACCTTCTCACCCACACTCCCACCCCTCTTTCTCCTCCCTTTCTCATCCCCAATCTTATTTTTTATTATGATCTATTTTCAATTAACTTTATGCACATATAATCAACCCTTTCTTAAATAAAGAGTGCAACAAATAGTAAGAAAAAAATTCCTCAACAGTCATGACAGGAGCTGCTCAGTTATTTCTTCTCAAAATGTCAATTTCAATCCTACAGATTGCCTTTTAGTTTCTCTACTACTTATCAAGGGTCAGGGAGAATGTATTGTATTTGTCATTTTGGAACTGGCTTATTTCACGAAGTATATTTTCCAGTTTCATCCATTTTGTTGCAAATGACCGGATTTCTTTTTTTTTTTTTACCACTGCGTAATATTCTATGGTATACATATCCCATAATTTCTTTATACAGTATTCAGTTGACAGGACTTGGATTGATTCCATGTTTTAGCTATTGTGAATTAAACTGCAATACATATGGGGATACAGATAACTTACATATGCTGTTTTCATTTTCCTTGAGTAAATTCTCAGGAGTGGGATAGCTGGGTCATATGGTGGGTCTATATTCAGATTTCTGAGCTATTGCCATACTGTCTTGCACAGTGACTTTACCAGTTTACATTTCTACCAACAGTGAATTAGGGTACATTTCCCCCCCTACCCTCACCTGCACTTGTTGTCTGTTGATTTCTGTATGAAAGCCATTCTAACGGTTTGAGGTAAAACCTTATTATGGTTTTGTTTTGCATTTCCCTGACAGCTAGTGATCCTGAGCATTTTTTCAGGTGTCTGTTGGCCATTTGGATTTCCTCTTTTGAAAAACACCTGTTTAAGTCATTTGCCCATTTCTTAATTGGGTTGTTAGTTTTGTTGTTATTGAGTTTCTTGATCTCTTTATATATTCTGATAATTAATCCTTTATCAGTTTTAAAGTTTGCAAATATTGGGGCCAGTGCTGTGTTCAGCAGGTAAAGCCACTGCCTGCAGTGCCAGCATCCCATATGGATGCTGGTTCGAGACCTGGCTGCTCCACTTCTGATCCAGCTCTCTGCTATGGCCTGGGAAAGCAGTAGAAGATGTCCCAACTCCCTGGGTCCCTGCACCCACATGAGAGAACTGGAAGAAACTCCTGGCTCCTGGCTTTGGATCAGTGCAGCTCCAGCCATTGCAGCCAATTGGAGAGTGAACCATCAGATGGAAGACCTCTCTCTCTCTCTCCCTCTCTGCTTCTCCTTCTCTCTCTGTCTAACTCTGACTTTCAAATAAATAAATAAATCTTTAAAAAAAAGTTTGCAAATATTTTCTTTCATTCTGTCCATTGCCTTTTTACTTTGCTGAAGTTTCTTTTGCAGTTCAGAAGCTTCTCAATTTGATGTGTTCCCATATGTCAATTTTGGCTTTCATTGCCTGTGCCTCTGGAATCTTTTCCAGGAACTCTTTTCCTATGCCAATGTCTTGCAGAGGTTCCCCAATGTTCTCTAATGATTTTATGATATCAGGTCATAGATTTATGTCTTTAATCCATTTTGAGTGGATTTTTGTGTAAGGTAGTGGTCTTGCTTCCTATTAATGCATGTGGTGATCTAGTTTTTTCAGATCCATTTGTTGAAGAGACTCCTTTTTCCAGGGATTGATTTTATTTTTTTAAAGTTTATTTATTTATTTTGAAAGTCAGAGTTACACAGAGACAGGAGAGGCAGAGAGAGAGAGAGAGAGAGAGAGAGAGAGAGAGAGAGAGGTCTTCCACCCACTGGTTCACTCCCCAAATGGCCGAAATGGCTGGAGCTGCAGTGATCTGAAGCCAGGAGCCAGGTGCTTCTTCTGGGTTTCCCAAGTGGGTGCAGAGGCTCAAGGAATTGGGCCATCCTCTACTGCCTTCCCAGCCCATAGCAGAGAGCTGGATCAGAAGAAGAGCAGCCAGTTCTCAAACGAGCACCCATATGGGATGCTAGCACTTCAGGCCTGGGCATTAACCTGCTGTCCATGGTATTTTGATTGGTGTCACATAGAGTCTGTAATTTGCTTTCAGAAAAATGGATATTTTGATGATATTTTGGGTAATATTTTGTTAAGGATTTTTGCATCTATGTTCATCAGAGATATTTTTCTATATTTATCTATAGTTGGGAGAGTATTACTGATACAATCTCTATTTTGGTGATTGGCATGTTTATGTTTTCTATAAGTTCATGACTTTGTTTTGGTAGATTGTATCTTTCTAGGAATCTATCCATTTCTTCTAGGTTTTCTAGTTGTTGGCATACAGCTCTTCACAATAATTTCTGATGGTTCTTATTTCTATGGTATCTATTATTACATTTCCTTTTTCATCTCTGATTTCATTGATTTGACTTTTCCTTTTTTTTCTTGGTCAGTTGCACCAATGGTGTATCAATTTTATATTTTTTTAAAAAACTAGCTTTCCATTTCATGGATTTTTCAAATTTTTGTATCAGTTTTATTTATTTCTTCTCTAATTTTACTTTCTTCCTACTTTTGTGATTGGTTTGTTGTTGATATTCTATATCCTTGAGTTGCATTGATAGCTCATTTATTTAGTACCTTTCCAGTTTTTTCATGTAGACATTGATTGCTATGAACTTCCTTCTTAACACACTTTTGCTATATCTCATAGGTTTCAATATAATATATTGCCATCTTCATATGTTTCCAGAAATTTTTTGATTTCTCTTTTGATTTCTTTTATGACCCACTGTTCATTCTGGAGCATGCTGTTCAGTCCCTATGTTTAATTATGTTCTAGAGATAGTATAGTAGTTGGTTTCTAGCTTCATTCCACTGTGGTTTGAGAAGGTACATGGAATGATTTAAATTATTTTGAATTTGCTGAGACTTGCTTTGTGACCTATCTTATGGTCTATCTTAGAGAATGTTCCATGTAGTGATGAGAAGAATGTGTATTCTGCCACTGTGGGGTGAAAGATTATGTAGATATCCTTTAGGTCCATTGCATCTACAGTGTCAATTAACTCTGTTCCCTTGCTGGTTATCTGGCTGATCTGCCCATTGATGAAAGTGGAGTATTGAAGTCCATGTCTCCCTTAGGTCTACTAACATTTTTTACGTAGCCAGCTGCCCTGTAATTGGGTACATATACACTTATTATAGTCACATCTTCCTATTGGATTGATCCATTAATCATTACATAATGCCCTTCTTTGTCTCTTTTATCAGTGGTTATGTTAAAGTCTATTTTGTCTTATATTAGAATCGCAACACCAGCTCATTTTTGGTTTCTGTTAGCATGGATTGTCTTTTTCATCCTTTCACTTTCCATTAGCATGTATCTTTGTTGATGAACTGTGTTTCTTACAAGTAACAAATAGATGGGTCTTGATTATCAATCCATTCAGCCAGTCTGTATCTTTTAACTGGAGAATTGAGGCCATTTACATTCCAGGTGAGCATTGATAAGTAATGACCTGACCCTCCATTTTTCCATAAATATTCCTATCATTTACTTTGGATTTATTTTGTATTTCTATTGGGGTTTTCTGCCTTCTCATTCTTTCATAATGATGGCTATCTTTCTGTGTTTCTGTGTATGGCACATCCTTAAGTATCTTCTGTAAGGCTAGACAAGTTTTGATGAATTCTTTCAATTTCTGTTTGTTATGGAAGGTCTTTATTTCACCTTTATTCATAAATGCAAGATTTGTGGGGTACAGTATTCTGGGTTGACAGGTTTTTTTTTTCTTTTAAGACTTGGACTATATCTCAGTATTCCTCTTTTGCCTGTAGGGTTCCTAATAAGAAGTCAGCTGTGAGTCTAATTAGTGATACGCTGGAAAGTGATTTGTCACTTTTCCCTTGCTCAGTTTAGAATTTTATGTTTTGCTGTAGAAAGTTTGACTACAATGTGTATTGGTGAATATCTTTTCCAGTCATGTATGTTAGGAGTTCTATATTCTTCCTCTACCTGAACATCTCTGTCTTTCTTCAAATTGGGGAAATTTTCTCTAAATATTTCATTTAATTGGTTTTCTAGTCCCTTTTCTTTTTGCTCTCCTTCAGGAACTCCTAAGACTTGTATGTTGGGTAATTTGATAGTATCCCATAGATTTCCAACACTGCTTGCTTTCTTTCTTTCTTTCTTTCTTTCTTTCTTTCTTTCTTTCTTTCTCTCTTTTTGACAGAGTTAGACAGTGAGAGAGAGAAAGGTCTTCCTTCCATTGGTTCACCCTCCAAATGGCCACTATGGCTGGTGCTGCACCGATCTGAATCCAGGAGCCAGTTGCTTCCTCCTGGTCACCCATGTGGGTGCAGAGCCCAAGCACTTGGGCCATCTTCCACTGCCCTCCCGGGCCACAGCAGAGCTGGACTGGAAAAGGGGTAACCAGGACTAGAAGCTGGGGTGCTGGCACTGCAGGCAGAGGATTAGCATAGTGAGCAGTGGCGCTGGCCTCCAACACTGCTTTCAGGTTTCTTCTTGTTTTGTTTTGTTTTTTTATCTGTCAGTAAGATTTTCAAATATTCATCTTCTAATTCAGATATTCTTTCTTCTGCCTCTTCAAGTCTGCTGTAAAGACTTTCCACTGCAGTTTTTATGTGATCCATTTTCTTTCATTTCTAAAATTTTATTTTGATTTCTCTTTATATTCTCAGTTTCCTGGGAGTTTTCATTCATGTCTTGTATTGTTTTCTTTAGTTCATAGATTTGCTTCTGATTTTTTTGAGTAATTCTATGATTAATTTTCTAAATTACTTTTCTAGCATTTCCTCAATCTTTTCATCTTAATATACTAATATTTAAATGTTGTGTTCCTCTGGGGGTCATGGTGATTTCCTTATTCTTGTTTCTTAAATTTCAGCTCTTATTTTCTGGCATTTGTGGAGTTGATTTTTAATTTTTTCTTGTGTTGGTTTTTATCTTTGGGGTTATGCTTCTGTGGCTTCATGGAATGTCTGCCTTTTCAGTGACTACCAGGAGGCATGTGGTGGGTGTGGCCCAGAGGCTTGGGTTAATGATCTAGGGTGGGGCTAGTTTCAGGGGTAACACCAACATTGGGCATGGTAAAACTCCAAAGCCAGCTATGCCCTACACCTTTTTGTGTAGCTACAAAATGTCTTAGCATATAGGGCTCCCACAGATGCCAAGACTATAGGGTGCTGTTGGTGCAGGTTCTCCTCTGTCTCTCATAGTTGCCCAGCCACCTTCTTGCCAAGCTCTGAGGCAGTGAGGGCTGTGGGCCATTCCCTCCATTGGTAGCTCTGGATCACATGTGCACACTAGGGTCCCTGGTCTAAAGCCTGCCTGATGCTGCTGGCAGCTCTGTGTCCAGGTGTCCCATCTCAGTGAACTGTTATGTGCATGCCTGCAGTCTTCTGAGTTGTAGCACTGGTTTAAAAGTATGCCTACTCCCTCTATTGGTAGGGTCATGAGTTTTGTATTGGAGAGATTGGTTTGAATCAGCTGTCCCCTCTACTTCCACTAGGACCTCAGGTGACTGCCAGCAACTGCTAGCTCCCGAGGCTGCAGTCTGCACCCACTGCATGCTCTCTCTGGCTCTGTGTCCATGGATTGGTATAGATAAATCTGCCCTCGCTGTCTCAATAGTGCTGCCAGCTCAGGCTGTCTGTGGCTTCTATTCTCCGGGTGCGCATTAACACTCATCATGCAATTTCAAGCTATTTCCCCTCCTGTTGTGGGGCTTCCCAGGTGGTTTTCTCTTCTTTGCCAAGCGTGTACCTCCTATCCTATTCTCTGCAGTTTTTCTTCTTAGCCCTGCATAGCAGGCTGCTCTCTAGCCCTCAATTTTTTTCTCTCAAACTTAGTTCTTAGGTGACTTTTTCCTTGTGACATCAATGTGGTGAAAATTATTGAATTTTCTTTGCAGCTATTTCATGCCCCCAAATTCCCAAAGCCATCTTGATGCAATCTTTCTCAGTTCCCAAAGGATATGTTGTCTTATCTTTTCTGGAATTCTAGGGGACTATAAATTAAACTTTCACTTTCAATTCTCAAAACTATAGATACAAATATATTTCCCTCAGAATTTTCTGTAATTGCCAAAATCTTTCCTTTTTGCCATTCATTTTTCCCTTATTTTCCATTTGAAAGATAATTAAATGGACTATTTTTCAATAAATGCTAATATGCATGCTTATTTTTTTTTTAAAAAATATTTATTTGAAAGGCAACATTACAGAGAGGCAGAGAGAGAGAGAGAGAGAGAGAAAGAGAAAGTCCTCCATCCACTGGCTAACTCCCCAAATGGCCACAATAGCTGGAGCTGGGCCAATCTGAAGCTTGGAGCCAGGAGCTTCCTCCAGGTCCCCCACATAGATAGGTACTACCTTCTCTCTTTCATAGAAGAGAGCTGTATTGGAAGTGGAGCAGCCAGAACATGAACCAGTGCCCATATGGGATGTTAGCACTGAAGGTGGTAGCTTTACCTACTATGTGACAGCACTGGCCCCTACATGTTTCTTTTATTAACATTTCTATTAACAGTTCTAGTCACAGTTATGAAAATATATTATACCCTAATAAGAGAAAGATTTTAATCTTTAATTTGTATTTGATTTTATGAATATTGCCCAATTACAGCATCAGATCATAGTATGTACCAGTGCTAGCACTGTGAACATGCAGCTTTCTTTTCATGTTGGCTGTTCTATTGTGTTGTCAATTCACATAAAATTCTGTAAGTAACCTAAAAAATTTTTATCTTCAAAACTTCTCAAATCCATCTGGAGTCAGGGTATTCTTACTCTTTCAAAGATTTTTTTTACTCTTTATATATTTTTATGGGACAGCACTTTTCATTGATGTTGAGGTTTTCAATAATACAGTTCTAGATGCTGGTGTTCCTTTAAAATCAATATGAAAAGGATTAATCCCTTCTGAATTTTAGTTTCTGAGAAATTTTATAGGATTTTTATACATAGCATTAATAATTATTCACTGTGTTTGCTCAGACTTTTTTGGCTATCATTGTTTTTTCAAAAATATGTATCCACTCAAAGTTATCACATCATTGTTGTCATAGCATTTAATTTCCTGTTTTCTTTTGCCTTTGGATTTAATGCTATCATCTATAAAATATTTCACTTTCTTAGTGTATCCTGGTCCTAGCACCATGAATATGTAAATGGATTCATTGGCTTTTTAATTGCAAGATTATCAGCTTCCTGAAATTCTTCTAAGTTGCCTTGGAATCTTTTGTATATCCAGTATCTCTGCATGGTCTAATACCAATGTACAGCTTCATGGTATCAGAATCACATAATTGGTGTTCCTGAGGCCTCCAGAGGCTGGCCTCAGCCTCCAGGTAGGACTTGGGGCCCATTTGGAGCACCGGGCTGGCTCTTGCATGCCCTGGGGCAGGCGAGAGGCAGACCAAGCTCAGTGCGGCCAGGCCTGCTGTCCTGACCGTGGGCCTCTCTCAGGCTGCAGATAAAAAAAAAAATCACATAATTTTGCCATTTGGGAGTTTTTAGAGAACTCCAAATTTATCACTTCTGCTAACATTTTTGATAGTATCATTCTACATGAGGAGATCTTTCCATAGATATTCTTCTATAAGATGACATTTTTGTCTCTTGATTTAAGATTCTGTAATATGCAATCATGTTTAAAATGTAATTTTAAAGGACTATTTTCACAAAATCCCCTTGTATTTACTTGCCACTTGGTAATCACTCCTTCCAAACTACTCTTCTCTAATCCCAATTTATAAGGTGATATAACATCACTTGTTATTTATTTTTCTATGATTTTATTATGGTCACCAGAGTATATAATAAGTGCCTAGTGTAAGCAAGTGTTTGGGTTGTTGTTTACTATGCTAATTGAGAGGTTATCAACTCAATGGAAATTTCTAAGCTTTCCTGTCCATTTTCAATTGCAGTTTTTCAGTACTGTCCATGTTCAATATATTCTTTCACCCATTCAAGTTTCTTTTCTTTCACTGAATCTGGATTGTGATGAGATTCAATTTAACATTGGTTTTGACATATTCAACAATGTCATTCTGGACAAAGTTACCTTAGTTTTATAGCTATCTATTGAATTAAATAGTGATTTTCCTTGATTGCAAATGCCAAAGCTTTATAATATTCTTAAATAAAATTTTAGGGGCCGGCTCTGTGGTGCAGTGGGTTAATGTCCTGGCCTGAAGCACTGGCATCCCATATGAGTGCTGGTTCGAGTCCCGGCTGCTCCTCTTCTGATCCAGCTCTCTGCTTTGGCCTGGAATAGCAGAAGATGGCCCAAGTTTTTGGGCCCCTGCACCCACGTGGGAGACCTGGAAGAAGCTTCTGGCTCCTGGCTTTGGATTGGCGCAGCTCCAGCCATTGCAGCCATCTGGGGAGTGAACCATCGGATAGAAGACCTCTCTCTCTCTCTCTGCCTCTCCTTTTCTCTCTGTGTAACTCTGACTTTCAAGGAAAATAAATAAATCTTTAAAAAAAAATAAAATAAAATTTTAATTGTGTTTCTTTTTAAAAATTTATTTATTTGTTTGTTTATTTATTTATTTGAAAGGCAGAGCCAAAGAGAGAGAGAATATTCCATCCACTAACTTACTAGCTCACTCCCCAAATGGCCACAATAGTCAGAACTACACCAGGCCAAAACCAAAAAACAAAATCATCTTCTGGGTTGCCCACAAGAGTGCAGGAGCCCAAGCATTTAGGCTGTCTTCCACTTCTTTCCCAGGTGCATTAGTAGGGAGCTTGACCAGAATGGAGCCTTTGGGACTTACTCTACTATATCTCTTACCAAATTATGCAATGCTACTGACAGTGATCACATTATATGTTGTCTATGAGAATGTGAGTCTTTTTTACCTTTGTCTTGTACTAATTACTATTGCTTTCCTATACCATCAATATCACAGCTTGTGCCAACCCTAACACTATGAATATGTGGCCATTGTGTTTTTTTCCCCCCCATGGGAAATAATGAACTCATTGAAAATTCTTTGTGTTGTCCTGACATCTTTTATGAAGAGTTGATCAGACATTTCTAGGTCTGTTGTAGTGATTCATTCAATGAAACTCATATGTTTATTACAGTCTAAAGTTTTTTATGAAACTCTAACTTGATCATTGACTTTGAAAATGTCCAGGATGTATACCTGGACACTTATATACCATATTTAAGAATCCTTTGTTGAGAGCATGATCTTTTCTGAGTTTTTTAATTTTTTAATATTATGTTTATATATAATTTTAATCAATAATTCATATTAAATTATTATGTTATGTCTACTTATTGCTACTATTGTTACTCCTAATTCAGAGCATTCAAAATATGCTATAATACTATTTTATTTTTGTTTCAAAATATTGCTATCACATGTATATTATCAATATTCTAAGGTCTACCAATGCTAAAATAATGAACCTATGACCATCTTACATGGGCTTTTCATTGTGACCTCACCAACTTGAGGATTTTTCTCCACATTCTCCTGACAATGTTCATGTTCACATTTCTTTTTATTATTTAAAAATCTAAGGGAGAAAGAAAAAGAGGGAGAAGGATGGAGGGAGGGAGGAAAGAGAGAGGAAGAGAGAGAGATCTTTCATTTAATGATTCACTACACAAATGACTGCACCATCCAGAAGCAGTGAAATCGAATAAGCCTCCCATATAGGCAGTGGTAGGAAGTTAAACATTTTAGCTATCATTTGTTCCCTCTTAGGCACACCAAAAGTGAGCTGGATCCAAAAGAGTGTAGATGGGACTCAAATGCTCAGTTTCATATGGGATGCAGGCATTGAAAATAGTGGCATGTCCCAATGCATTGGGAAAGCAACATAGACATGTTTTCTTGGACCAATGAAACTTCTCCCTTTCAGGATCATGTAGTCTTTGCCTTTTTTGTAGTTGCATAGGACTTCAAATTATCCTTATGTTTTGAAATTGGCAAGTATAATTTGATGCATATACATTTTAATACTATCCTGATAATTGGCCTGATCTTTCCTTGATTTAACCTTTTTTATAAGGTTTATTATTTGGAAGTCAGAGTTACACAGAGAGAAATAGAGAGGTCTTCTTCCATCTGCTAGTTCACTTCACAATTGGCTGCAATGGCCAGAGCAGCACTGATCTGAAGCCAGGAGCCACGAGTTTCTTCTGGGTCTCCCATAAGGGTGCAGGGGCCCAAAGACTTGGGCCATCCTCTGCTGCTTTCCCAGGCCATAGTAGAGAGCTGGATCAGAAGTGGAGCAGCAGGGATTTGAACCAGCACCCATATGGAATGCCAGCATGCAGGCAGTGACTTTGCCTGCTATGCCACAGCACCAGCACCTGATTTAACTCTTTGACCATTTTTTAAATATCTAATTCTCATTTAACCATAATGGAATACTGCTCAGCAAATTCTTTTTATCTGCTCCTGCCCTGCCATTGCTTTTTCATTCCTCAATACCAGTTCCAGTAATTAATATATACTGTTTTTCCAAAGAAACTTTTATTTAATGAGTACAATTTTTTTTAACTTTTATTTAATGAATATAAATTTCCAATGTACAGCTTATGGATTACAATGGCTTCCCCCTTCCATTACTTCCCTCTCCTGCTCCCTCTCCCCTTCCATTCACATCAAGGTTCATTTTCAATTCTCTTTATATACAGAAGATCAATTTAGTATACTTTAAGTAAAGATTTCAACAGTTTGCACCCACATAGAAACACAAAGTGAAACATACTGTTTGAGTACTAGTTATAGCATTAAATCACAATGTACAGCACATTAAGGACAGAGATCCCACATGAGGAGCAAGTGCACAGTGGCTCCTGTTGTTGACACAACAAATTGACACTCTAGTTTATGGTGCCAGTAACCACCCTAGGCTCTCGTCATGAGTTGCCAAGGCTATGGAAGCCTTCCAAGTTCGCCAACTCTGATTATATTTAGACAAGGTCATAAAAGACAGGGTGAGGATAGTAACCAATGATCCTAAGAGTGGCATTAACCAGGTTTGAACAATTATACAGCATTAAGTGGGGAAGAGGACCATCAGTATACACAGGTTGGGAGTAGAGCCATTGGTGGTAGAGTAGAGGTTATGATTACAAAGGAATGAGGCCCAAGTATGCTAGACAGGGTCTAGAACAAAGGACAGAGTCATTATTAGAAGAGATAAGAACAGTGCTGTCTAAGCTACAATTAAGTTTTCTGATTGAGAGGGAAATAGAACCTGATAGAAGGGGCTTGATAATAATCTGGTGGGCTTTAGGCCTTGTAAGTTAAGAGGCCCAGACCTATCTCTTCACATGGGGTACCTCCTAAGGGAGGTGTGAACCTCCTAGGGGAAGGCACTCTGTTGACTTTCATTACTTAGCTGGCCTGGGAGGAGAGCTGGCCAGGTAAAGGCAAGTGGCATCTCTAACAGGAAATTTACAGTTCTGCCTGCAGTGTTGCTGACCTTACTTGGCCGTCCCTTCAGCTGCAGTGGTCACTTTGGAAGTTGGGCTGAGTGAAGGGCTTTTCAGCTTAGAGCCAGTAAGATCTGTGGCTCTGGCCTGGGCATCCTTTGACTCCAGGGCAGGTCCATTTCCAGTGATCCAACTCTTGGCAGAGCTGCCAGGGCTCTTCACAAGTTGACTTCTGCTGAAGCCCAGGCTTACCACATTGAAAGCCACTGCAGTGGACTGGCCTGTTGGGTCTCCCTGAGGGCAGATCACTGTACAGATCAGCCATTAATAGGCCTGCCACCCATTGCTTCTGATGCCTAGCTTTCTTTTCCTCCTGGTTTGTGTTAAAGCAGACCAGAGGATGCAAGTCAAGGGAGTGCCCAAGTCCCATCTCTAATCTTCAGTGGCCTGAACTATAAGTCTATAGTCACAGGCATGTTCTGTAGTAGTTTTTCTAAGGTAGACAATGCCCATGAGGAAAATTATATTCTCACTTAAAGACTTTCTTTCCCTTTGGTCTGAAAGGGAGGTTTTTTCTACTTACTGTATACTTCACTGATGGTAAAGTAAATCTAGCTATGAGATTATAATTTAAGCTCTTATTTTGGCTATGCTATTACAGAAAAATGTTAGCCATCTCTTTTATAAGGTCTAAAGATTAAATTGTGCATCCTACAGATTCCTTCATAATAGAGTTAGTTTCCTACCTTGAGGAGAATAGAGAAATGAAAGAACAAGTTGGGCTTAGAATAGAGAAATGAGGGAGTAAGTCCTGGATCGCTTGCTGACAATAGCAATATCACATGAATACTTAGCAAACAGTTTCAACCATTAGATAACAACTTAAGGAAACATTTACCAGAAGGTCCAATGCCTTCTATAAATTTTAAGAATCATGTAGTTGAAAACACCTCTTAAATATCTAACATGGTGTAGTTTGTTTAACCAATAAACTTAAGCACAACCATATAAAATGTTTTTAGTTTCTTTCTACCAACAAGTATAAAACATATGATATAGAGACTCAGGTCACACAAATTAAAATGTATCTTTGATTAATTTTAGCAGCTTAAATTTATGGACAATCTTATCTATAAGGCAATTAAAATAAAATTCTTATTAAAATTTCCCCATGTGGACATACAATATGTACACAGATATATCATAATAGACCAATATAGCAATTTTAATAATAGCTTTTAAAATCGTTAACTCTTTTTGTAGATTGCCAATTGATTTGAATTGCTTTTTGTTTTTAGTAACCTCAGTTAACCATACTTTCTCTCAGTTGGTACTGTTAATACATTATTGGCTTCATCTGTTTACAGAGCCATCCCAAAGTACTGAATACAATAGAAGTGACTGGAAAAAGTCCATAGGAACCTATAGGAGGACAGCTAAACACAGAACCAACAATGCTTTAGTTTTATGAGCAGCAAATCAGGTACAACTGTGGATGACAAAACACTTTAAGTTGCCATGTTTAAAATTATAAGCTCATCAACCAACAAGAGGCACTTGCTTACTTCACAGTATTTTTGAAAGCACCTGGAGGATTTTACAAGTATTTAACCCTTTAGGCCTCTGGGGCTTTCTCATTAAGATAACTATCATGTCTAGTAACACAAGATCATTAGACTTTTTAATTCTCAAACATTTGTATTAATAGCATTTTCCATTATAGAAACTTAAAATTTAGTACCACGTCACATCTTGACAGTACTTCTAATATAATCCAAATAGCCTGATTAGTTGGTGTCTCTATGAGAGACATAGGTCCTTCGATTTTTTCAGTTGGGCCCAAGCTGGAAAAACCAAAGTCCAAGACTTACTGGAAATTTTAGAGTCCAGATTGTTTGAAACTTTGATTTTTTGAATGCCTGTCAAGAATGCCAAGAAGGCTCAAAATCCAAAATATCTGGTTGAAATAAGATTCCTTAAAATCATGACATAATATAGACCAAATTTGATCATTGTTACAAGGTGATTATTCAAATCTTTGAAAATAAGCACATATTTAATTAACCCATAGCTCTTAATAAAAATTCAGCTGTTTTTGAACAATTAGAATTTAACAGGCATCAAGAGAACATAATAGATTACTTTAACACATTGCTTTAACAGAGAATCAGATTTTAATTCTATGTCAAAGAGAAATTGAGCTTCCTGTGATCTTTTGCTGTGAGGTTTCCTTCCTTTACCTTCTTTCATATTGATGACCATGTTTCTGTGTTTCTGTGTGTAACACATCTTTAAGCATCTTTTGCAGAGCAGGACGAGTGGCAACAAATTCTTTCAGTTTCTGTTTGCTATGAAAAGTCAAAGGTGACACTCCCAGGTTAGGCGTGGTAAATCTCTCTTTCATTCTTTTTTTTATTTATTCAAAAGGGAAGTAATTTTGCACAGCTGAGTGGAATTGTAGGTAGTTAGCAGGTGAATGATATACCCACAGGAGTCAGAGATCGGAAGCTCTTTCCCAAGGACCACACAGGGAATCTCTGCTGCCCTCAGTGTGGGCTCCAATTCTCCTGCAGTCTCCCACTGGGTTGTCAAGTTAGATGCTAATCTCCTGTTATTTCACCCCCCCAGAGTCAGGTTTTTCTGCTAGTTTCAGGGCCAGTGCAGACCTGAGGTTGCCCTGCTTATGACATATGTAAAAAATCACGCCTGCTCTTTGTCTTGCTTGCCTTTGAGAGGTGAGCAGAGAGAGAGAAACTCGTTTCTGTATTGGTCACTTTTTTTCTCTCTCTCTTCTAGTTAGCCTGGTGAACTTTTCCCCACGGAGTTTCAAGCCTCGTTCCCTCTAGTCTCCCTTTCCGCTTGCCCGCTGGAGTCTCGGGCTATTGAGGTTCGGCTCACCTCGCATTCCAGTGCTGGTGTGTTGAGTCTGCCGCTGGTGTCCCGAACTTGGGCTCCCACGCTATCCACGCAGGTCCACAGTGAATCACTAGTTCCAGAAGAGTTTCCACAGACACTGCAAGTGCCTAACCAGCGACTCATTCTCATACTGAGTGGGAAGAGTGTTTCGCTTGTGACTAATACAGCTCTATGCAACCGCTCCCAGACATAGGATTTTCACTGAGGAGACTTGGGGGCAGTGTTCTGTCATCTGTGAAGACACTTTCCATCCCCATGGAATTAAGATGAGGACTCTTCCTAGAGAGTACCTTGGGGTGGGAGAACATGGACAGAAATGTGCATGGAGCAGGTGCAGTAGGCCAAGAGCCAGAGCAGCCAGCTCACAGGGATGAAAACCACTCCATGGTACAACATCCTGGCAACGTGTCAGTGGCCAACAAAGTATATTTTCATTTAGGTTCTATTCACGTGTTTTGAATTGATTTTAGTTAATAGCCGCTTGTAATTGAGGGGAGAAGCTGGGTACTTGCTGGCAGGATGTCAAAACTCAAAGCTTCCAGGTTTCTCTAGGGTGCGCTCTGCAGGTTCTTTCTGCCCACTGGATCCAAAATGGCCTATATGTACATTTATATGTATTTTTAAATGCTAGACTCACTTGTTAACAGGTTAGATGAAAGTACAGCTCCCATGCCAGTGTGTCAGACCTGACACTGCCAACCCCCTTCCACCTCAAGGCCAAGGCCGCCATCTGCTGGAGTATCTGAGATACGCACTTATAGATCAATATTATTTAAAAAATAAAGTAGCATAGTTCCCTTAATTTAGAAAAAATCACTATATATAGCTTGTATTCAGAACCACACAGAGGCTTAATAGAAAACACCAATCTGTTGGGATAAATGCATTTTCTATCCTGAAAAAAATCAGACTTACACATCACCTCCAGTTAAGCACCAACCAAAAATAGGGTTAATTAAATCCTGAAAACTATATTTTTTTCCAAGAGGGGGAGAATCTGACTCACAGAAGAAAAATAACTTGCAAGCATTCCATGGGGCTCACAGACACTGCGAGTGCCTAACCAGCGACTCATTCTCATACTGAGTGGGAAGAGTGTTTCGCTTGTGACTAATACAGCTCTATGCAACCGCTTCTAGACATAGGATTTTCACTGAGGAGACTTGGGGGCAGTGTTCTGTCATCTGTGAAGACACTTTCCAACAGCTGGGGGTGAGGGCCAGTGCCCAGGCTGCTTCTCCTGGTCTTTGGGGACTCTGGGAGTGGACTTGAGGGCGGGGGCTCCCTCTATTTCTCCACAGGCACAGAGAGCTTCTTCTCCTCCTTCCTACAACTGCGGGGGTTTGACTTTTGTTATTTTTGGGGTTGCAGTGGGGGAAGAAGGTGCTCTTTACTCGTTCTCTGACAAATCTCCACGTAACTGGGCTTTCACATTTCTGTGGCAGCTCCATTCACCTGCACTGATTTACACGCAGTTGTAGTAAGGACAGAGAGAGTCTGTCCACAATGTGGGTTTCCCTCTGCTTTTCTACACCTTGGGATCCTCAGGCAAATGGCCTGGGGGGTATCATTCATATGTTGCTGATACAGCACAAGAAGCCAGCAGTGAGGGCTCTCTGGGGACCACTACAGGAATAGTGTTCCTACTTGCATCTGCATGGAGGCCCCTTTCCTTTGATAATCCTATTATCAAGCTAGATGGCCTGTTTTCAAACAAGTCCTGTCATCAAATTGCCTGCAGCTCCAGGCAATGGGGGGAAGTTGGACAGCCCTAATTCAAAGTTTGTGATGGAGGCTTTGGTCGTGTTGGAGACTGAGTCTGGCTGCTTCTAAACTTCTCCTCCCTTTTCTTCCTATAGCCCAAGGAATTTTTCCTGCTTCTGGGAGGATACTGTCTGAGTGAAGTCAGAGGAGAGGCTGCAGGCTTGAAGGTTGGAGACGTAAACTCATGTATAAATCCAGTATTTGGAAATAGAATTTCCAAGGGTGGATAAAAATAGTTATGCATTGTTGACAATGGGGGGCAGTCAGTCTGTGCAGAGCAAACTGTTGTTGGGGACTGTATAGTGAAGGTAAATAAATGATGTGTAACACTGCTGTGTATAAAGGTTCATGTCGAGAGATTTATTTTTTTTTTAACTTTTATTTAATGAATGTAAGTTTCCAAAGTACAGCTTATGGGTTACAATGGCTTCCCTCCCCATAACTTCCCTCACACCCACAACCCTCCCCTTTCCCGCTCCCTCTCCCCTTCCATTAACATCAAGATTCATTTTCAATTCTCTTTATATACATAAGATCAGTTTAGTATATATTAAGTAAAGATTTCATCAGTTAGCCCCCACATAGCAACACAAAGTGAAAAAATACTGTTGGAGTACTAGTTATAGCATTAAATAACAGTGTACAGCACATTATAGACAGAGATTCTACATGATATTTTTTTAAAAATTGATTAATTTTAGGCTGGCGCCGCGGCTCACTAGGCTAATCCTCCACCTTGCGGTGCCAGCACACCAGGTTCTAGTCCCAGTCGGGGCACCAATCCTGTCCCGGTTGCCCCTCTTCTAGGCCAGCTCTCTGCTGTGGCCAGGGAGTGCAGTGGAGGATGGCCCAAGTGCTTGGGCCCTGCACCCCATGGGAGACCAGGAGAAGCACCTGGCTCCTGCCATCGGATCAGCGCGGGGCAACGGCCGCAGCACGCTACCGCAGCGGCCATTGGAGAGTGAACCAATGGCAAAAGGAAGACCTTTCTCTCTGTCTCTCTCTCACTGTCCACTCTGCCTGTCAAAAAAAAAAAAAAATTTAAAAATTGATTAATTTTGTATGCAATTTCCAATTTAACACCAGGTTTTTTTTTTCATTTTCAATTATCTTTATATACAGAAGATCGATTCAGTATATATTAAGTAACGATTTCATCAGTTTGCACCCACACAGAAACACAAAGTGTAAAAATACTGTTTCAGTACTAGTTATAGCTTCACTTCACATTAGACAACACATTAAGGACAGATCCCACATGAGACATAAGTACACAGTGACTCCTGTTTTTGATTTAACAATTTGACACTTTTGTTTATGGCATCAATAATCTCCCTAGGCTCTAGTCATGAGTTGCCAAGGCTATGGAAGCCTTTAGGGTACGCCAACTTTGATTTTATCCTGATAGGGTCATAGTCAAAATGGAAGTTCTCTGCTCCCTTCAGAGAAAGGTACCTCCTTCTGTGATGGCCCCATTCTTTCCACTGGGATCTCACTCGCAGAGATCTTTCATTTAGGTTTGTTTTTTTTTTTTTTTTTTTTTTTTTGCCAGAGTGTCTTGGCTTTCCATGCCTACAATACTCTCATGGGCTCTTCAGCCAGATCCGAATGCCTTAAGGGCTGATTCTGAGGCCAGAGTGCTATTTAGGACATCTGCCATTCTATGAGTCTGCTGTGTATCCTGCTTCCCATGTTGGATCGTTTTTCCCTTTATGATTCTATCAGTTAGTATTAGCAGACACTAGTCTTGTTTGTGTGATCCCTTTGACTCTTAGACCTATCAGAGTGATCAACTGTGAACTGAAATTGGTCACTTGGACTAGTGAGATGGCATTGGTACATGCCACCTTGATGGGATTGTATTGGAATCCCCTGGCACGTTTCTAACTCCACCATTTGGGGCAAGTCCGATTAAGCATGTCCCAAATTGTACATCTCCTCCATCTCTTTTTCCCACTCTTATATTTAACAGGGATCACTTTTCAGTTAAAATTTAAACACCTAAGAATAATTGTGTGTTAATTACAGAGTTCAACCACTAGTACTAGAACAACAACAACAAAATACTAAAAAGGATAAAGTATTACATTGTACATCTAGAGTCAGGACAAGAGCTGATCAGGTCATTGTTTCTTATAGTGTCCATTTCACTTCAACAGGTTTTCGCTTTGGTGCTCAGTTAGTTGTTGCCAATCAGGGAAAACAAATATTTTTCTCTTTGGGACTGGCTTAATTCACTCAGCATGATGTTTTCCAGATTCCTCCATCTTGTTGCAAATGACCGGGTTTCATTGTTTTTGACTGCTATATAGTATTCTATGGAGTACATGTCCCATTATTTCTTTATCCAGTCTACTGTTGATGGGCATTTGGGTTGGTTCCAGGTCTTAGCTATCGTGAATTGGGCTGCACTAAACATTAATGTGCAGATGGGTTTTTTGTTTGCCAATTTAATTTCCTTTGGGTAAATTCCAAGGAGTGGGATTGCTGGGTTGAATGGTAGGGTTATATTCAGGTTTCTGAGGAATCTCCAGACTGACTTCCATGGTGGCTTAACCAGTTTGAATTTCTACCAACGGTGGGTTATTGTCCCTTTTTCCCCACATCCTCTCCAGCATCTATTGTTGGTAGATTTCTGAATGTGGGCCATTCTAACTGGGGTGAGATGAAACCTCATTGTGGTTTTGATTTGCATTTCTCTGATTGCTAGTGATCTTGAACCTTTTTTCATGTGTCTGTTGGCCATTTGGATTTCCTCTTTGGAAAGATGTCTGTTGAGGTCTTTGGCCCATCTCTTAAGTGGGTTGTTTGTTTTGTTGTTGTGGAGTTTCTTGATTTCTTTGTAGATTCTGGTTATCAACCCTTTATCTGTAGCATAGTTTGCAAATATTTTTTCCCATTCTGTCAGTTGCCTATTCATTTTCCTGACTGTTTCTTTTGCAGTACAGAAACTTCTCAATTTGATGCAATCCCAAATGTTAATTTTGGCTTTGGCTGCCTGTGCTTCTGGGGTATTTTCCAAGAAGTCTTTGCCTGTACCTATATCTTGCAGGGTTTCTCCAATGCTCTCTAATAATTTGATGGTTTTGGGTCATAGATTTAAGTCTTTAATCCATGTTGAGTGAATTTTTGTGTAAGGTGAAAGGTAGGGGTCTTGCTTCATGCTTCTGCATGTGGAAATCCAATTTTCCCAGCATCATTTATTGAATAGACTATCCTTATTCCAGGGATTGGTTTTGGATCTTTGATGAAATGCAAGTTGGCTGTACATGTTTGGATTGATTTCTGCTGTTTCTATTCTGTTCCACTGGTCTATCCGTCTGTTTCTGTACCAGTACCATGCTGTTTTGATAACAACTGCCCTGTAGTATGTCCTGAAATTTGGTATTGTGATGCCTCCAGCTTTATTTTTGTTGTACAAGATTGCTTTGGCTATTCGAGGCCTCCTGTGTCTCCATATGAATTTCAGCATCATTTTTTCCAGATCTGAGAAGAATGTCTTCGGTATCTTGATTGGTATTGCATTGAATGTATAAATTGCTTTTGGGAGAATAGACATCGTCGAGAGATTTAAATCCATTCTTTGGCAAAAACAGGTTTATAGCTATTGCCTTTCTTTTAGCTGCACCTTAATTGGTTTTCCTTGAAAAGTTTTGACTTTTCACAGGTATTTGTAAGCTTGTTGTGCATCAGCTTCTGTTTCAAATGTAAAAAATCAATTATCATTATAGGCAAATTCACAGTTTATAAATTTCAGTAAATTATTTCCTTTAAATAGTGCTTCTACTTCTTCCCCAGGGGTAGATTCAGATATTTCTCACAATATTACTATGCAACGATTTTGATTTGGCCTCACTTTTTCTCCCTTCTCATCCACCTGGACTAAAGGTAAAGATCTTAGCATTTCAACAATCAAATCCACACTAGTACTGAGTTTCTTGTTATGGTCAAGAGTAGCTACCATTGTAATTAGAGCATACTGCTCACTGTCCATCTGTGATGTAAGATACGTGGCACTAGCAACAGTCTCCCTAGATAAACAGAATTCTAATTTTTTAAGTACTTCTCCAGGATCTTCCTGGCTTTCTGGTTGAGATTCATTTCCTCCTGTTTCACTATTTTCAGGTAGAGATTTGTATTCTGTGTGATCCATAGCCAAAGTGTTCATGTCTGTTTTGACTCAGGTAAATCTGGTAATGCTGCATTCTCACGACTTTTGTCACCATCACCATTGACATCCAATCCCTGTGGGCTGCAGTCTGCACCATGGCCGGCTGTCTCCTCCCATGCAGCACTCAAACCGACAGCTGCACTACTTGCTTCCAAATGTAACATGAGTCCCCCACACTTTCGCATTAGGGTTTAGCTCTGAAACCTTTGTTGTTGGTACCTGACTCAAAGCTGGGATGGAACTTGTTTGAGAAGTGGTTTGAGATATAGGACCATTCATTAGATGAAAGCTGTCCTTGCCCTCTCGGCCTTGCTGTGCCTGCAGTTCAGCCACAACTTTAGCGTCTTGACCAGAAGCCATGGGTTCCACTGGGAGAAATTTAATGTAAGCTTCCAAATGCTGCCAGTGCCGCCTGACCGGCCTCTGGCGGGCTCCTTGCCAGCCCCAGTGCCTGACGACCATGCAACACATGGGGAGAGCTGAGGAGGGAGACTGTAGGAAGAGGCGACACTGTGGGGCCAGCCCCATGCAGGGAGGCAGGGCAGGCATGGGCCGGGTGCAGCGGCGGAAGTGGATTCTTCCCCTTTGGGGCTGAAAAGCCTCAACCTTGAGAATCCGGATCCCCAACACTCCTTCCCTTCGCATGAGAACACACCTAAATAAATCCTTAAAAGGTTGTATGTGTGGGGCCGGCGCTGTGGCATAGCAGGTTAACGCCCTGTCCTGAAGCGCCGGCATCCAATATGGGCATGGGTCCTAGTCTTGGCTGCTCCTTTTCTGATCCAGCTCTCTGCGATGGCCTGGGAAAGCAGTAGAGGATGGCCCAAGTCCTTGGGCCCCTGTACCCATGTGGGAGACCTGGAGGAAGCTCCTGGCTCCTGGCTTCAGATCGGCGCAGCTCTGACCCAGCTCTGGCTGTTGTGGTCATTTGGGGAGTGAACGATCAGATGGAAGACCTCTCTCTCTCTCTCTCTGCTTTGTAACTCTGACTTTCAAATAAATAAATAAATCTTTAAAAAACAAGAGGGTTGTATGTGAATCAATCTGGCAGAAATTCACTAAGTACCAAGTTGGTAGCATCCATCATAGAGTAGATGGGAGACTGAGCAGAGCCCAGCATCGGACCAGGGTGTTTCTGATGAGAACACAGGGCCCACGTTTTCTCAGAAAGGAACACTGGAGGTGCCCAGCTTGAGTCATCTCTGCTCTTGATATCTCTTGAGGGCTTACATATTAGGGAAGTGTCAAGGAGAATTCCAGAAAAAGAACATTGAATCCCAATGGGAGAAAAGATATTTTGACACAGTTGGGAAAAGATGTGATAGTTATGTGGGTTGGGCTATAACATTGAACTAATGTTGGTTTCCTAAATTGGGGTTCATATGCTTTTTATCAGGGGACCACCCTATAGTCAGCAGAAACATCTTAGGTCAGGGGAAAAGTGCTAAAAGGATACTAACTGGGCATTCACAATGAATGGGACTCACTCATGGTATTTCTGTAAGTTTGAAATAATTTCAAAGTTAACTACTTTTTTTTTTTGACAGGCAGAGTGGACAGTGAGAGAGAGAGACAGAGAGAAAGGTCTTCCTTTTGCCATTGGTTCACCCTCCAATGGCTGCCGTGGCTGGCATGCTGTGGCCGGCTCACCATGCTGATCCAATGGCAGGAGCCAGGTGCTTATCCTGGTCTCCCATGGGGTGCAGGACCCAAGCACTTGGGCCATCCTCCATTGCACTCTCTGGCCACAGCAGAGAGCTGGCCTGGAAGAGGGGCAACCGGGACAGAATCTGGCGCCCCAACCAGGACTAGAACCTGGTGTGCCAGTGCCGCAAAGCGGAGGATTAGCCTATTGAGCCGCGGCACTAGCCCAAAGTTAACTACTCTTAAAATGACCAAATTGTAAGATGACAATATCCACATCATGTTAGTAAAGCAGGGACAGCATCAAATACTATGAAGGATAAACCTTACCCAATTCCTATAAGGCCAAAGTTGTAAAACTTGTCCCCTTCTAAGAATCTACATGCCTGTATTTAGACTGCACAAAAAAATAGAATAATATTCACAATGAATATCTTGTTGTGAATATATTTGTGATAATTTGTAAACAGCTTGATCTTTCTATTTTAAAGGTTTTGAAAACCCTGTTGCTCCTTAAAAATAATTATTTTATTTTTGTACTTGAAAAGTAGACATAGGGGTATATCTCAAATCTGTTGGTTCACTCCCCAACTTTATGCCACAGCTGGGGCAGGACCAAGCCCAAACCAGCAACCTGAAACACAATCTGGGTCTCTACAAGGGTGGCATGGACTCAACTCCTTTAACCCTCATCACTGTCTCTCAGAATGCACACCAACATGAAGCTGGGACAAGAAGCAGAGCTGGGACTTTTCCCAGGCTCTCTGACATGAGATGCAGGCATCCTGAGAAGTGGTCATACCATATGTCAAATGGCCACTCCTTAATTTTTAATTTAGTTTTTATTTGAAAGTCAGAGAGACTGAGAAAGACAAGTAGCAGAAATCACTCATCTGTTGGCTTACTACACAATGCCCACCACAATCAGGACTGAGTTAGATGAAAGATAGGAGCCAGGAGCTTCATCCAGGTCTTCCATATGGTTGACAGAAATGGTTGGGCCATTATCCACTGCCTTTTCCACAGACTAGCAAGAATCTAGAATGGAAGAGGAGTTGCCAGGACTCAAACCTGCACTCCTCTATGAGATGCCAATGTCAGAAGAGCAGCTTGACCTATTGAATCACACGCTAGTCCTGGCATCAATTCAAACCAGTGCACTCATCCTACCCTGTATATATTCAAAGATTGCAAAGCTGGACATCCCCTCCCTTTCCTTATTATAAAAGCCTCAGTCCTGCTCCACCTCAGAAGAACCACGGTTCACTTTAAACTGAATCTGTCTCCCAATTTGCAATCCTATTCTGCGTCTGAAAAACATCTCTCTGATTTTATTTTAATCTCACTTATGACCATTTGCTTTATATAATCCAGGACTCTCTGATCTTGTCTTCTTGCCTACTGGCAGATTTGGGAAAATGTTTTATAATATGTATTTTCACTTCCTTCAGGTGAATACCTGAGGGTTAAAATGTTAGATAAGTGAATGCTACATTTTTTTTCCTAAAAACTCTTTGTTGAACTAGAATCCATATGTCTTAATACTCATGAAGCAGATGTTCTTCAGAATCACATCCTCTACAGCTTTCCCTCAGAAGTCCCAAGCAGGGCCTGAGCTTCTATGGTGACGTCCATAATCATATCCTTGAATGTGACTAACTCCTAAAATATGGACATCCTTACTCAGCCAAGGCCATCTGTACCAATGGTTAGGAGAAAAGGTCATAACTGTACCAAGCAGGAGGCTCTATGGATAGAAATTTTTTTATTTGACAGGAAGAGTTAGACAATGAGAGAGAGAGACAGAGAGAAAAGTCTTCCCTCTGTTGGCTCACACCCCAAATGACTGCCATGGCTGGCGTGCTGTGTGGATCTGAAGCCAGGAGCCAGGTGCTTCCTCCTGGTCTCCCATGTGGGTGCAGGGACCAAGCACTTGGGCCATCCTCCACTGCTTTCCTGGGTGACAACAGAGAGCTGGACTGGAAGAGGAGTAGCTAGGACCAGAACCCAGTGCCCATATGGTATGCCAGCACCCCAGGTGAAGGATTAACCAAGTGAGCCATGGTACCGGCCCTGATAGAAAATTTAAACCATGGTTGGGATTACCCTCAAGTATTTCCCTGTGCTGGCCTTCCATGTGTCTTTCCCAGACAATCACTGGGATATGTACACAGTCTGAACAGTCAGTGATTTCAGTATATGGGAGTGTCACAGCTATGCTGTGAAATAACCTGTAAATGTCTGAGCAAAGTGGGAAATTATACATGATTATAAATTTTTGAACTTAAGAATACAAAACTATTTCCTTATCAGTTTCAAATGCATCTCCTAACTCCTTATGAGGCAGCTAAACATGAATTAATTCTGACATATCAACTATGACCATGAGTTAACTATTCTCTGATATGAACCTTAGGTTCCTCCACAAAATGACTGAACATTGAAAGAGGTGAAGAGCTAAAGTATATGGTGTTTCTTATGTAGCAAATAATAAATGGGATTTATGTCTGTTTGTGTTAAGGTGGAGAGGATGATGAAACAGTGACCAGCACTATTCAGATTGAACAGTCTAAATACAAACCTGGGGTTCAGCAGGTGCAGCTCTTTCACCTCTATCTCACCATTGTGTTCATTGTCACATATAAGCAGTTCCAGACAAGCTCGGATTCCTGAACTGCTGCAATATGATGATCTTAGCCTGATTTCTTCTGTGGTGAGGACTCCCTTCTCTCTTCTCTGGGGTTTCCAATCATCAGTTATTATTTTCCTTGTATATGTTACTATTATTATTTATTTGAGAGGCAACATTTTAGACAGAGATAAGAGACAGAGAGAGAGCTCTTCCATCATCTGGTCCACTCCCCAAATGGTCACAATGGCCAGAGCTGGGCCAATCCCAAGCCAGGAGCCAGTATCTCCTCTGGGTCTCCCATGAGTGCAGGGGCCCAAGCACCTGAGCCATCTCCACTGCTTTTACAGGCCATTATCAGGGAGCTGGATCAGAAGCGGAGCAACCAGGACATCAACCAGCACCCATATGAGATGCTAGTACCACAGGAGGAGGATTAACTTCCTATGCCATAGTGCCAGTCCCATTTTCTTGTCTCTTAATCCAGTCTATCTGCTAAATGGGAAATAGAATATTTCCAATTTAATGTCATCTCAACATTCATTCCAAAAATTGTCATGTAACATTATTTTTTATAGTTACATGCCTTTTAAATCTACAGCCAGGGGGCCAGCATTGTGGCATAGTGGGTAAAGAAACTTCCTGTGACACCAGCATCCCTTATGGGTGCTGGTTCAAGACCTAGCTGCTCCAATTCCAATTCATCTCCCTGCTAATATGCCCAGAAATACAGTGGAGGATAGCCCATGTGCTTGGGCCCCTGTACCCATGTGAGGGATCTGAAAGAAACTCCTGACTCCTGGTTGCAGCCAGAGCATTGTGGCCATTTGAGGCGTGAAACAGTGGAGAGGAGATCTTGTGCTCTCTCTCTCTCTCTTCCTTTTTCTGTGTAACTCTGACTTTCAAATAAATAAATAATTATTTTACAAAATCTTAAATCCACAGCTAAAACTAAATAAAATTACTCTTCATATATTATATGTATTTAAAAAATATGGATAAGAGGAGCAGGCAGGTCTAGTAGTTACATGCCTGAATCCTACATTACAGTGTATAAGTTTGATATCTTCATCCAGAACCATACTCCAGTTTCCTGTTACTGCAGACCCTGGAAAGCAATGGTGATGGTTAAACTAACTGGGTTCCTGCCACCCATTTGGGAAACCTATATAGAGTTCTTGACCCCACCTTAAGTATTGGCACAGTTTTGACCATTGCAGATATTTGGGGAGTGAACCAATGACAAGGAACTTTAAGCCTAATAGTTGCCTTTATTCTGCAACAAATCTTTTACAACTACCTTGATACACAGAAATCTTTTCAAAACCAGACCAGCGCTCAGATCTATAGTTTGCATGCTCACACGCTGATGCTTAGATGTTCCAGTATCTAATTTGGTCACAGTAGTCTGGATAACCAAGGTCACATGTTGGGGTGTGCAAATGAAAGCAAAAACAGGACAAGGGGTCTCTTCCTCCAAAAAGTGTGCACAGACTAGCCCGGTGTGGTTTCTTTACTGATAAAGATTATAACAGCCTATTGTAGAGCACGTGCATGTGTTCATAGAACTAAGGTTTCTCTGAAACACATTTAGCAAGACATATTAGATAAACATTGTGAGAGTCCTGAATGCACACTGGTCTGAGGCATCTCCGCCAGTCTTTTCTGGCATCAGGAAAGCAAAAACACAGAGGTGCTGTGCTTATGGAGAGCCTCATCATTCCCAAAATCAGGCCTGAGAGACTCTCTGTGCCTCACTGTTCCCACAACTGCCCCTATTATAAATCAGGCTGACATCCTGTGCCTCCTGGTATCAGGTACCTTCTCCAGCTGCTCCAGCCCACATCCCACACCCCTTTGTTTGGCTTCTCCAACCTATCTCCCACCTCCCTTGGGACAAGTTCCCTCTAACACCCCAGCCCTACACCTGAGCCCAGAGAGCCTCTCCCTCTGAGGATACTCCTGGCAGTTCTTGACTCTAATAAAACTTTTTCTTTGCTCAGCATGTGTAGGCAGCCCATAGGCAAGTCAAGGTCAATCATGGCTTGTGGAATTCCTGGGATGAGAAAGTCACGTATTCCCATGTTGAAGGAGGATGATTAAACAGGAGCACTCTGCTAAAATTAACTAGGTTCTGACTGTGTTGTAGAAACCCCGATAAGTTGCTTGCATTTGCTGTTAACTTCTGAGTTGCCTTGAGCTGCAGCTGATTATGCATAAATATCTCTGAGACACTGGAATAAATGAGCCTTGATCAGCCTTGCTGTCTTGGCTCCATTCTCTGAGCCCTTGTCCCTCTTTTCATTCCCACTCCCTCCTTCAGGTTCCGTTCCCAGGTGGCAGGCCTGAACAAGCATGGTCTTGGTTGTAGTTCTCCATCATGGTTGCAAACCCTAACAAGCATGTCTGAGAAAACAGCTGCATGTTCTTGTGAAGCCTACGTTCTCACAAGGGCTAATGCTCTTCTTGTTAGTAGTCATAAGCTATCCTTAATCAGTACCTGAGGTCACACTCTGTGTTCTAGGAAGAAAATGTCTTCACTAAGAGTGCTCTGGCAGAAATCTTATTCTCCATAGTCACACTTTATCATCTTTACAAACCTGCCTGGAAACAACCAGGTCGACCAGATCTGAGTTTACTGTGTGTGTGAATGAACGTGACTTTTTACTTCATATCTAAATGCTGTTCCTCTATTTTAGATTGCATATATGTTTGTGTGCTTATGCTTTGATTCATAGTAATTCCTCATGTTATATAATTGATTTGCATTGAATACAAACTGCAAATAAAATAAAGGAAATATTGAAAGAGAAAAAAGAATTTATCCAAATGTCCCCATATATCCCATAAATTTTTTAAGTTTAAGTTGGTGACCACAAATGGATAACTCCATCTTGCTCTTCTATCCAACCCTCTCATTTCTCCCTCACTCAATGCTGCTCAGCCTCTCCCAGTACCTCTAGCATTGATTGAGCTCACTGCAGGAGTGTCTGTCTCCCCACTGCACTGTGAACTTCTGCCTTCACTCAGCTCTATCTTCTGTGTTCACCACTCACTTAAATTCACTTCGATCACTCCAATGGTTAATGAGGGAATTATTTCCTTAGCAACTCCATGATATAGAAGAGAAAAATCAGTCTTTCATGTTTTTTATCTAAAGGAAAATTCTTCATGGAGAAAGAAATGTTAATGTAAATGTTGGAAAGATATTATTGATCATCCTCTGGTCTGCTAAAACCTGAACCAGGGTCCTACCAAAATAAAGCTAGAACTTTATTTATTGGATGCATTTCAAAGTCTCGGGCCAAGATGAGAGGCTGCCCATTTTCTTACAAAGGAGGATGAATTCATAGGCCCCAACTGCAGTTGCATCATCATAAACTCAGCAGAGACTGGTGTATCTTCCTGTATTCTCACCCAAAGAGAGTGTGATAACTAAGGGGACCAAACTGGAGAGAGAAAGGAGACATCATTGCAATCTTCCCAACATTCCTAGGTAACACCAGTCATGACTCTACTCACTTGGGAATAGTGTGCCACCAGCCCCACCTCAAGCACCTGAAGAGTGACATATAACCAAGAGAGGGAGCCCTTTTCTTATCCAGGGTCAGGTAGAAGAGGGCTTGACTACTGTATCTCACAAGGGCAGTTGTCATTCTAAGGTAAGTGACATATACATGTATCGACACACACACACCAGATCTCTAGGATTTTTTCATCTAAAAATTCCATTTCTACTGAGTTGCATACCCTTCCTACCATCCATAACCACTCTTCTACTTTCTGTTTCTAGTATTCTGACTATTTTATTTATTTTAAAGATTTATTTTATTTATTTGAAAGACAGAGTTACAGAGAGTGGTAGAGCCAGAGAGAGAGGTCTTTCATCCACTTGTTCACCCGCCAAAACACCAAGATAACCAGAGCTGAGCCAATCTGAAGCCAGGAGGAAGGAGTTTCTTCCAGGCTTCCACTCAGGTGCAGGGACCCAAGGACTTGGAGCATCTTCTCCTGCTTTCCCAGGCCATAGCAGAGATCTTGATCAGAAGTGGAGCAGCCAGGACTAGAACAAGCACCCATATGGGATGCTGGCACTATAGGCAGGAGTTTAAACCCACTGCCCCACAGTGCCAGTCCCTCTGACTACTTTATTTATTTCATATGATTGGAATCTTGCAGTATTTTTCCTTTGGGGACTGATACTTGTGGCTAATTTCATTTAGTAAAATATATTCAAGGTTCATCCATGTCACAGGATTTCCTTTTCTTCTGTGCCTGCGTAACTTTTCACTGAGTACAGGCCACACTAGAAATCTTGGCTACAGTGAATTATGCTGTGGTGAATAACATTTATACTTTGCTTATGTTGAACGTTCAATACTTTTAGATGTATGCTCAGAAGTGAGAGTATGAGATCACATAAAAATTCTATTTTTAATGTAATTAAGAGACACTGTTTTCTGTGGTGGTTGTGCCATTTTACGTTACCACCAACAATGCACATGTGGCTGAAAATCTTTGTATCTTCACCAACACAATTGGGTGTTCCATTTTTTTAAAGAACAGGAGCAGGAGATCTTATTGGCCATTTGCAGGCCATGGTTATGAAGATCTCTTTGCATCTGCACTCAAAGTGATTCAGCATTGGGCTTCGTTGTCAGTGTGGTGCAATTGCTCCTCACCCAGGGAGAAGTATACGATCCTGTTAAGTATATTTTCAACTTCGTGCAATGGTTCTTTATTTTTTAAGATTTATTTATTTGAAAGTCAGAGTTACACAGAGAAAGGAGAAGCAGAGAGGGAGAGAGAGGTCTTTCATCTGATGGTTCACTCCCCAATTGGCCCCAATGGCCAGAGCAGCACCGATCCAAAGCCATGAGCCAGGAGCTTCCTCCAGGTCTCCCACATGGGTGCAGGGGCCCAAGGACTTTGGCCATCTTCTACTGCTTTCCCAGGCCATAGCAGAGAGCTGGATGAGAAATTGAGCAGCTGAGACTCAAACCAGCATCCATATGGGATGCCAGCACTTCACAGCCAGGGTGTTAACCCGCTGTGCCACAGTGCCGGCCCCTGTGCAATGGTCCTAAACGTAGGTCTGGTGGTATCATAACCCCATCTGGCTATCAATACTGCTTCTGTTCCGTGTAATTTTCTGTTAGCAAGGTCAAGCACATATTTCTATCTGAACATTTCTCTAGCTTACGATTCACATAAAAGATGAGCACCACCACATCATTCTTCTTCCCATTCTGTCTGCCATGACCTAGAGTGTAGACCTAACAGGCTGACCCAGATTTTAACTCTTCCAATAAATTGTTCCTATATGAGACAGGACAGCCTACATGAGGCTCCCAAAAAATACCCAGAAAAGGGGAAGTAGTGTTGCAATGCCCAAGTGGGATCAGCGTGGTGACCTTGCCTAGAGTTTCCTTCTTTGGGACAACCCATGTCACCATGGGGTCCTTCCTGCCCAAATGTCCGGGATATCAATAGTGAGAGCTGAGCCAATATCTGCAGGTTTTCTTGAGTCTGGGCACCTGGAAAGTCAGGACAGAGCAGCAGAACAGATGGCTTTCTCCAGTGGGGCTTCAGCAAAGAAAGCTTGACACAATGAGTTCCAGGTTCTATTGTTGACTTTCACCAAGAAATTAATTTCATTTCTTGGGATCCTATTTCATGGGATTCCTCAGCAGAAAAGACTCTCCAAAGTCTCATACTCCTTCTGCCTCATGCCATGTCCATAATCACATAGCTGAATCCAAAAACCCCAGGGAGTGCTGGGTACAATCAGGACCCAGCTTTGCAGAGACAGAACTGAGTTCCAACATGGTTCTCTCTAAATGCTGTTATGTGACCCTGAAAAATCACTGTACCTCCTAAAGACTCTGTAGCCTGGGCAATGGCAAGTAGAATGGCAGTTGCTGGGAGTTAGGGATAGTGGAATTATAGGAAATTTTCATTCATTGGGCAGAGTTTCACTCTCATAAGGAAAAACAGTTCTGAATATTGGTCACACAGCAATGCTTATACTCAACACTACTCAACATACACTTAGAAATGCTTAAATAATAAAATTCATCAGTTATATTTTGTTTTGTCAGTACCACACTAACAGTACATTTAAAAAGTGTTCAAATAGGGGCTGGAGCTATGGCACAGCTCCAGCCTGTGATGCCTACATCTTATATGGCTGCCGGTTTGAGTCTTGGGTGCTCCACTTTCCATCCAACTCTTCACTAATGTGCCTGGGAAAGCAGTGGGAAATGTCTCAAGTACTTGGCCCCGGCACACACATGGGGAACCTGGAAGAAACCCCTGTCTCTTGGCTTCAGATTGGCCCAGCTCAGGCCATTGTGGCCATTTGGGGAGTGAACCAGTGGATGGAAGATCTCTCTGTCTCTACCTCTCTAACTTTATGTTTGAAATAAACAAAACAAATCTCTAAAACAAAACAAAACAAAAACTGTTGATGTGAAAAAAGTCAAATACACATCTCATAAAAGTTATGTTATGCTTTCTCAGAAGTGCAGTTAATACTTACTAATTTTGTGCAATCTCTTATATTTGCCCATTTCCACAACCTTTCTGATTCCATTTTGATGAGCTGCTATGTTGATTTTTTTTAATAGGAATCAGCAGATGCCATCTTCCATCACTAAAGACACTGATGACAAAGAGCAGAAGCCATGCTTAATGTGAGTGAGGCCTGGCTCCCCTCCCTCCTGGCTGTGTTTGAGAGAAACATAATTTGGTCACCCCTGGCATCTTACACTAGCTGGAAGCAGGTGTGCCTTGTGCTGAACAGAGAGACCATTTGTTCACAGCCAGGGCTAAATCCTGGGGCCTGTGCATTTCCTCATAAAATGTGCACACTTGAGCCCCAACTCCTCATGCACCAACAATGCCACGGCAGGAAGAACAAGCATGACCCTTGCCCCTGCAGCAGGAGCTAGTTCTGTCCTCACTTACCACTTGCACTGACAGGTGGGATGGATCACTCCCTGAAGAAATCCTGGGATGATGCTCTCAGTAGAAGACATGGATTTGTGCCAGGGAAAAGCATCAGAGCTTGAGGATCATACAAGCCCAACCCCATTTCTGTATAACAAAATATTTCTTCTGTTGTGTTTCCTTGGAATAGAAGTTTTTTCTTTTTATTCATCATTTTCTACATCTTGAAAATTTATTGATTCTTCTTCAAGGTTCTATGTATATTTTGAATTCCTCATTTTGTTCCCATATTATTCTTGATATTGAGTTGCTCACCTGTGTACTTTCCTAGGTTGAACAACATGTATACTCAACCACAGAGCACTACAATATGTAAAGCAAATGTTGACAGCTCTGAAGGAATAAACAGCAATGGAACAAACAGAAGAGGCCGATACACCACTTACAAAATAAAAGAGAATATCTAGGTGGGAAATCAATAGAGAGTGGTAGATGTGAACACTGTAAATCAATTTTTCCTAACAGTTACCCAGAGAGCATTCTACCCGACAGCAGCAGAACATGTGTTCTTCTCAACAGCTGTCAAAAATTCTCCAGGTGAGATCATCTAATTCAGAAAAAAATGTGTCAACAATTTTTAGAAAATTGAAGTCATACCATTGTCTTTCCTAACCCAATAGAATAAAAATAGAAATCTATTTGAGAAAAACTGGAAAAGTCACACATATGTGGATCTCAATCCACACTGTCAAACTGCCATTGGCTTGAAGTGAAATGAAAAAGGAAATAAAAAATATTTTAGTGAGTATATTTTGAGGTTTTTTTAAAGATTTATTTATTTATTTGAAAGGCAGAGTTACACAGAGAAAGAAGGAGAGGCAGAAAGTCAGGTCTTCCATCTGCTGGTCATTCCCCAAATGGCCACAATGGCCGGAGCTGAGCTAATACGGAGCCAGGAGCCAGGAGCTTCTTCCAGATTTCCCACATGGGTGAAGGGGTCCAAGAACTTGTGCTAACTTCTGCTGCTTTCTCAGGCCACAGCAGAGAGTTAGATCAGAAGTGGAGCAGCCGGGACTCAAACCGGTACCCATATGGAAAGCCAGCAGTGTAGGTGGTGGCTTTACCCACTACACCACAGCACCAGTCCCTATTTTGAGTTTTGAGCTGGGATCCATATCAACAATCACAATCCTCATGTCCATGCTTGGGTACAAAGAGAAACCAGGTGGACATGGAAGGTCACCAGCAGAAAAGCTCTTTGAACACTGAGAACCATGGAGATCTTTAAACAGAGCGGACAGAAATCTTCTTACTGCCCACAACAAATTAAGGAGACCAGGATGCTGATGCTTATGACCAAGTTCAAAGGCAGACTGCAAAGTCATATATATTTTATATATAATATAAACATTCCATAGTCTGCTGAGCTTTATTTTATAAATGGATTGATTATACATGAGCTCCCCCATAACACTTAGTAAATAGCTCAGTTTGCTCATTCAACAAATGTTCTTTACATGTCAGGCACTAGACACTATTCTAAGTATTTGGGATGGAGCAGCAAAAAGACACAATCAGAAAGGCTGCTTTTTAATAGGTCACAGACTAGATACGAAAAAATGAATAAAACACACTGATGCCATAATAAGTGCTATAAAAACATAAGTGTGGGATATAAAAGAGCTGCTTTGAGCACTCTGAACAAATCAATCCATTTCCTGCTAAAGTGTAGTATCCCCAGATGCTTGATCATGACGGGAGATTTTATTTTGCTGAAAGGCAGAGTGACAGGGAAGGAGATTCACAGACATGAAGGAGGAGTGCAGAGAGAGAGAGAGAGAGAGAGAGAGAAAGAGAGAGAGAGAGAGACTTCAATTCACTGGTTCCCTCCCCTAAATGGCTGCAACAGTTGGGCCTGGGCCAGACTGAAGCTAGCAGTCAGGAACCCCATCTGAGTATTTCATGTGGGTGGCAAGGAATCAAGCAATTGAGCCATTATCTGCTAATTCCTAGGCACAGGTTTAGAGGATTGGATCAGAAAGAACACAGCTAGGATTCAAGTTGGCACTCTGATAGGGGATGCAGGCATCATAAGTGATAGTTTAATGTGCTGTGCCACAATGCCAGTCCCAGCAACTGAGTTTTATGTTTATATTCTTGATGATTATTTCCTATTCCATTTTTGTGTTGAACCTGTGAACTAAACTGCAGTAGAAGGCAGAGAAAAGTTTATTTTCCTGAGAACAAATGTAGGTTTCACTCAGACTTGTTCCTGGAGGATATTTAACACATCTCAGGTTGTTTCTTTGGTTGACTTTTCTTCTAGATGATCCAGTGTCTCAGGATCTTTGATGTATTAGTCTCCTTGTGCTCCCCTCTCTGGATTGTCTGTTCCAAGGGCTCTTGTTTCCTCACCTATTAACATCCTCCCACTGTCTCTAACTCTCCTCATTGTGTAAATGAGGGCATAGGCTTTTGGCTTGGTGCAGGAAAAGTGCCACACATGCCACCTTAGCAGCCTCCATGTGATATCACTTATCACTTCCAGCTTTTGCATGACATGGGTAAGCTCCAGTGCCACAAAACAGCCCAACATGGACTGACCCAACAAAAAGCCCACAGACAAGTCACACGCCATTCAGCTGAGATGTGTAGATTTGTGGATCAAGAATCTAAGTATATTGCAAACCCTCAGCAGTGATGTCACTGTTGCATCCCAGAATCCTTTCAACAGAAAGATAAGACTAAGGGAGGGCTGGCGCTGTGGCTCAATAGGCTAATCCTCCACCTTGCAGCACCAGCACACCGGGTTCTAGTCCCGGTTGGTGTGCCGGATTCTGTCCCGGCTGCCCCTCTTCTAGGCCAGCTCTCTGCTATGGCCCAGGAGTACAGTGGAGGATGGTCCAAATGCTTGGGTCCTGCACCCCATGGGAGACCAGGATAAGCACCTGGCTCCTGCCTTTGGAACAGCGTGGTGCGCAGGTCGCAGTGCGCCAGCGGCGGTGGCCATTGGAGGGTGAACCAATGGCAAAAGGAAGACTTTTCTCTCTGTTTCTCTCTCTCACTGTCCACTCTGCCTGTCAAAAAAAAAAAAGACTAAAGGAGTTGCTCTAATTCAAGCTGTTGAAAGCATGTATCTTTCTTAGACAAATACTAAAATTACAGGAATTTCTACTATCCAGGTCTTCATTCTTCACCAACATTCATCAACTTTTCAAAGTTTGGTTTAAACTCTAAATTGCTTAACATCCATTGTAGTGTCATAGTAAATGTTACTGTTGTCTGAAATTCTGTGACAGTGGGCATATTTGATGTGAGATTTCTAGTACATCTATATCTGTATGACAGATTAGCATGGTGTCTCTGGAGTGACTGTCTAACTGCTTATTTCCAAGAAAACAAGCATTCTATGTGACATCCATCATGACCAATAGAAATCTGTGAAAGTCAGGGCCAGCACAATGGTGCAAATATTAGGCCTCAACCTGCCATGCCACCATCTTGTATGATCATTCATTTGAGTCCTTACTGCTCCTCTTCCAATCCAACACCCTATAAATACATGTTGGAAAGCAGTGGAGTCATCACCCAAGTACTTGGGCCCCTTCACCTACATGGGAGACCTGAACGGAGTTCCCGGCTCCTGGATTTGTTCTGGTTCATCTTCAGCTATTGTGGCCATTTGGAGAGTAGACCAATAGATGGAAGATCTCTCTCTCTCTCTTTCAACTATCTATCTTTCTCCTTCTCTGTCACTCAGCCTTCTATATGTTAAAGATTTATTTGTTTCTTTTGAAAGTCAGAGTTTCACAGAGAGAGGAAGAGACAGAGACAGAGGGAGAAATCTTCCATCTGCTTCTTTACTCCCTCCAGATGGCTACAATGGCTGGTGCTGGTTCAGGCTAATGCCATGAGTCAGGAGATTCTTCCAGTCTCCATGCAAGTGGCTGGAGCTCAAACACTTGTGCCATCCTCTGTTGCTTTTCCCAGGCCATTAGCAGGGAGCTGGACTGGAAATGGATCAGCCAGAACATAAACATATAAGATGTCAGCATCACAGGTGATAACTTTACCCATTACCCCTCAAAGCCAGTCCTTCTGCCTTTCAAATAAATAAATAAATCAATCTATTTCTAAAAAATAAATCTTTGAGTATCTTCCTGGTTGTGTCTGTGAAATCATCTAGCCAATGAATGCAATGGTGTGATAACAACACTACAATGAATGGGGACCCAGACACTGGGAACTGATCCTGTGCCCAGCATGTAGAATGTTTGGTAGGTTTTTTCTAAGTCTTTTTAAAAATCTATTTATTTGAAATAGAGCTGCAGAGAGAGAGAAGAGAGAGACAGACAGACAGAGAGAGAGAGACCTTTCTTCCACTGGTTCACTCCACAAATGCCTGCAATATCCAGGGATGGGCTAAGCTGAAGCCAGAAGCCAGGAGCTTCATCCAGGTCTCCCACATGGCAGGCAGGGGCCCAAGTCCTTGGGCCATCTTTTTTTTTTTAAGACTTATTTTGCTTAGTTGGAAGTCAGGGTTACACAGAGAGAAAAGGAGAGGCAGAGAGAGAGAGAAATGTCTTCCATCCACTGGTTTACTCCCCAGTTGGCCACAATGGCTGGAGCTGCACCCATCTGAAGCCAGGAGCCAGGAGTTTCCTGCAGGTCTTCCCATGTGGGTGCAGGAGCCCAAGGACTTAGGTCATTTTCCCACTGCTTTTCTGGGCCATAGCAAAGAGCTGGATCAGAAGTGGAGCTTCCAGGACTCGAACTGGTGCCTATGTGGGATGCCAGCACTACAGCTTCACCTGCTATGCCACAGCACTGGCCCCTGGCCATCTTCTGATGCTTTCCAAGGCACACTAGTATTGAAATGGATCAGAAATGGAGCAGCCAAGTCTCAAACTGGCACCCACATGGGATGCTAGAATCACTGAAAGTGGCTTAAGCCACTATGCCACAACAGTGTCCTCCCCCCAATGTTTTGAGAGTGTTCTGGGATGGCAAGTGTTTGTCAAGGGGTTTGTATGTGTCAGACTCTTCAGTACCTCAACATGTTACGAGTGTCCCTCATATTCTGAAACCGAGTCACCACCCCTCCAAACCTGTTTCCTCTGAGATTGAGTTTCTGAACAGGACACTGTTGCCACAAAAGACCATCCATCCTCCAGGTCACAAGGGATGCTGAGATGACAGCAGCTGTCAGCTAGCAAGGGGTCATAGAAGACTTCAGCACTGGCTGGGGGTGCAAAAGAACATTTAAATTTTGTAGAGACCTGAAATCTGGGGCCTGACTCCAGAGGAGAGAAGCAGCCTCTGTGCTACTGGGAGGAAACATCACAAGATTTCCCTGCTGGGACCCCAAGTTACAGAAAAATGCTGCTGCTCCCTTTTCTGAACCTCCAAATGACAGGTTTGTCAGCTGCAGTCTTTACAGCCTTCCTGTGGCTCCCTTAACCCATATGAGTAGGCACAAGACCCAACAGACAGGTGCCAACAATTCACTGGATTTGGAGTTTCACTGCACATCACTATTGCTCCCTAGAGAGTCCAGTTGACACATTTCAGTACTTTCTCTTTGTGGAACACCCAAAGCAAGTTTACTCATCAGTGCAGTGTATAAGCCCTCTGAGAGTGGTTCTGAATTGGAGTGCTGAGGAGCCATTGATGTTTAGCCCTACCCAAAAGGTAAGGATGAACACTGGGATGTATGCCATTTATGTGTGTGCTTACCTATTCAAATATCCCCAAGATATCAAGCATTACAGTTATTAAAAATGTCTCGGGTCCACTGTCTGCAATGATGACATCCTATATAGGGACTGCTTCATGTACTAACTGCTACACTTCTTTCTTTTTTTTAAAGATTTATTTACTTATTTGAAAGGCAGATATACAGAGAGGCAGAAACAGAGAGAAAAAGAGGTCTTCCAACCATTGATTCACTCTCCAGATGGCTGTAATGGATGGAGCTGAGCTGATCCGAAGCCAGGAGCTAGGAACTCTCTCTGGATCTCCCACTAAAGGCTAGCTGCCTGATGACTTGGGCCATCTTCTACTGCTTTCCCAGTCAGAGAGCGGGATCAGAAGTGGAGCAACCGGGACTCAAACTGGCATCCATATGGGATGCTGGCACTGTAGGTGGTGGCTTTACCTGCTACACCACAGCGCCAGCCCCTTCTGCACTTCTGATCTAGTTCCCTGCTAATAGGCCTAAGAATGCAGTGAAAGATGACACAAAGCTTTGGGCCTCTGCACCCTTGTGGAAGACCCAGACGGAGTTCAAGCCTCCTGCTATAATCTGTCCCAGACCTAGCCATCACTGATAGATTCTGTGTGTGTGTGTGTGTATGTTTGTAACTCTGCCTTTCAAATATATATATGTATGTATGTATATATATAGTACATCAAGCTACTGCCTAAAAAAAAAAACAAGAAAAAGAAAAACACTCAAAATCAATGGCTACCTTTGTGGCACAGTGGGTTAACCCACCAGCTGTGATGCTGGAGTCCCATATCACAGTGCTAGATTAAATTCTGAATGATTGACATTTTGCCCAGTTCCCTGCTGTTCCACCTGGGAAAGCAGCAGAAAATGGCCCAAATACTTGAGTCTCTGACACTCATGTGTGAGATCCAGTTAGTATTCCTGTCTGATGGCTTCAGCTAAGTCCAGCTTGGTTGTTGTCATCATATGAGATGTGAACCAATGGATGAAAGTTCTCTATCAGTATACCTTTCAAATAAATCATTAAAAATAAAAGAATAAAATGCATAAATATTTAAGCTTAATGCTAGAAAGCATTTGATTAAATTCAGCATCTAAGCTTTAAAGAAATTGTTAGCAGAGAAGTAAAATATCAGAATTTTTTATTATAATTAAAATTGTCTTTGAGTAGCCTATAACAAACAGTATCATTAAGATAAGACAATGAAAGCTCTTTTCCTGGGAGTTTGCCCTGACAAAGCTACCTCCTTCCATTCTATTTCTGCAACATTGTACTAGAAGTACAGTCAGGAAAAGGAAACAACAAAATGGAAGCATTAGATAAATGGATCAAATTTTAAACCACAAAATTTTATTTTGTTTTTAGAAAAATTTTATTTAATAAATACAAATTTTGAAAATACAACTTTTGGATTATAGCAGTTTTTCTCCCCATAACCACCCTCCCACCTGCAAAACATCCCATCTCCTACTCCTTCTCCCATCCCATTCTTCATAAGATTCATTTTTAATTATCTTTATATACAGAAGGTCAACTTAGTATATACTAAGGAAAGATTTCAACAGATTGCACCTGCACAGACACACAAAGTGTAAAGTATTGTTTGAATACTAGTTTTACCATTAATTCACATAGTACAAAACATTAAGGACACAGATCTTACATGGGAAGTAAGTGCAGGGTGACTCCTATTGTTGATTTAACAATTGGCACTCTTATTTATGATGTCAGTTATCACCCGAGCCTCTTGTCATGAGCTGCAAAGGCTATGGAAATCTCTTGAGTTCACAAACTCTGACCTTATTTAGACAAGGCTATAATCAAAGTGGAAGTTTCATCCTCCCTTCAGAGAATGGTACCTCCTTTTTTGATGGTCCCTTCTTTTCACAGGAATCTCACTCACAGAGATCTTTCATTTAGGTCATTTTTTGCCACAGTCTCTTGGCTTTCCATGCCTGAGAAACTCTCATGGGCTTTTTAGCCAGATCTGAATGCCTTAAGGGCTGATTCTGAGGCCAGAGTGCTGTTTAGGGCATTTGTGATTCTATGAGTCTGCTGTGTATCCTGCTTCCCATGTTGGATCATTCTCTCCTTTTTAATTTTTTCAATTATTATTAGCAGGCACTGATCTTATTTATGTGATCCCTTTGACAATTAATCCTATCTTTATGATCAATTATGAACTTAAACTGATCATTTTGACTAGTAAGATGGCATTGGTACCTGCCAACTTAATGGGATTTGGAGCCCCATGGCATGTTTCTAGCTCTACCATTAGGGGTAAGTCTGAGTGAGCATGTGCCAAACTGTACCTCTCCTCCCTCTCTTATTCCCACTCTTGTTTTTAACAGGGATCAATTTTCAGTTGAATTTAAACACCTATGTTAATTAAAGAGTTCAATCAATGGTATTAAGTAGAAAAATGAAATACTAAAAAGAATAAAATAGTAAGCTATTCCTCAACAGTCAGGACAAGGGCTTATCAAGTCATTGTTTCTCATCGTGTCAGTTTCACTTCTACAGGCTTCCTTTTAGGTGCTCAGTTAGTTGTCACAGATCAGGGAGAACATATGAAATTTGTCCCTTTGGGACTGGCTTATTTTACTCAGCATGGTGTTTTCCAGATTCCTCCATTTTTTTTTTTTTTTTGCAAATGACCAGATTTTTGTTAATTGCTGTGTAGTATTCTATAGAGTGCATATCCCATAATTTCTTTATCCAGTCTTCTGCTGATGGGCATTTAGGTTGATTCCATGTCTTAGCTATTGTGAATTGAGCTGCAATAAATACTGAGGTACAGATAGCTCTTTTATTTACCAATTTAATTTCCCTTGGGTAAATTCCAAGGAGTGGGATGGCTGGGTCATGTGGTAGGGCTATATTCAGATTTCTGAGGAATCTCCAAACTGTCTTATAATGGCTTTACCAGTTTGCATTCCCACCAACCATAGATTAGTGTGCCTTTTCCCCCACATCCTCACCAGCATCTGTTGTTTGTTGATGTCTGTATGAAAGCCTTTCTAACTGGGGCAAAAAGAAACCTCATTGTGGTTTTGATTTGCATTTCCCTGATGGCTAGTGATCCTGAACATCTTTTCATGTGTTTGTTGGCCATTTGGATTTCCTCTTTTGAAAAATGTCTGTTTAGGTCCTTGGCCCATCTCTTAAGTTGGTTGTTTGTTTTGTTGTTGTGGAGTTTTTTGATCTCTTTATAGATTCTGGTTATTAATCCTTTATCAGTTGTGTAATTTGCAAACATTTTTTCCCATTCTGTTGGTTGCCTCTTTTATTTTCTGACTGTTTCTTTTGCAGTACAGAAACTTCTCAATTTGCTGTAATCCCAATTGTTAACTTTAGCATTGACTACCTGTGCCTCTAGGGTTTTTCCCAAGAAGTCTGCCTGTGCCTCCCATGTTCTCTAATAATTTGATGGTATCGGGTAGTAAGCTTAGATCTTTAATCTAAGTTGAGTGGATTTTTGTGTAAGGTGAAAGGTAGGGGTCTTGCTTCATACTTCTGCATGTGGAAATCCAGTTTTCCTAGCACAATTTGTTGAACAAACTGTCCTTGTTCCAGGAATTGGTTTTAGCTCCCTGATCAAATATAAGTTGGATGTACATGTTGGGATTGATTTATGGTGTTTCTATTCTGTTCCACTGGTTTATCCATGTGTTTCTGTACCAGTACCATGCTGTTTTGATTACCACTGCCCTGTAGTATGTCCTGAAATCTGGTATTGTGATGCCTCCAGCTCTGTTTTTGTGTACAAGATTGCTTTAGCTATTCGAGGTCTCCTGTGCCTCCATATAAATTTCAGCATCATTTTTTTCCAGATCTGAGAACAATGTTTTTGGTATTTTGATTGGCATCATATTGAATGTATAAATCGCTTTTGGGAGAATGGACATTTTGAAGATATTGATTCTTCTAATCCATGAACATGGAAGATTTTTTTCATTTTTTGGTATCCTCTTCTATTTCTTTCTTTAAAGTTTTGTAATTCTCATCCTAGAGATCTTTGACATCCGTGGTTAAGTTTATTTCAAGGTATTTGATTGTTTTTGTGGCTATCATGAATAGTATTGATCTTAGAAGTTCTTTCACAGCCATGGCATTGCCTGTGTATACAAAGGCTGTTGATTTTTTGCACTGATTTTATATCCTGCTACTTTGCCAAACTCTTCTATGAGTTCCAAATAGTCTCTTAGTGGAGTTCTCTGGATCCCCTAAATAAAGAATCATATTGTCTGCAAAGAGGGACAGTTTGAGTTCTTCATTCCCAATTTGTATCCCTGTAATTTCTTTTTCTTGCCAAATGGCTCTGGCAAAAACTTCCAGTACTATATTGAATAGCAATGGAGAGAGTGGGCATTGCTGTCTGGTACCAGATCTCAGTGTGTTGTGTTCCAGATTGCCCAGATAGAAAGAACCAGTGAGACTCACTGTAATGCAAAGAATGAAGGGACTTTATTTGTAGCTCCAGCATGCTGGGGCCCCAGCCTCCCATGAAATGCAGTGCTGGGAGACCAAGACCCCCTTCTCTGTTCTCAGGGTTTTTATAGTTCCCAGGCAAACAAATATTACATCTGCATTCCTTCCTTCCCCTGGCCCTGCAGGAGCGAGGATGGCCCACCTTATTGGTTGCCTCCAACTGGTCCTGTGGACAGGACCAAGGACTGCCCGGTGTCAGGTTTCATCTTCTCATACCAGGGGCATCCTGGGCCTAGTCAGTTTTTTTGTCTTGTGAGAAGCCTGTCATGGCATGGCTCTGGCGTCTCAGAAGTGGAAATGCTTCCAACCTTTCCCCATTCGCTATGATGCTGCCTGTGGCTTTTTCATAAATTGCCTTGATTGTCTTGAGGAATGTCCCTTCTACACCCAATTAAACAACAAAATTTTCAATATATGTGGTTGACTCTACAATCTACAGAGGTAATCCAAAGCAAACTATAAACCGACAAGAGAATTAAGTGATATTAGTGAGTATAAGATCAATATATATCAAGTGGCTTTCCATGTAGCAGCAGGAAAAAATAGAAAGCCATTTTAAAGGACAAAATACAGACTAGAAAACTTCTATAGAGTATCTTTAAATATTTTTGAAATCATTAAAAAAGCAAAATGACCTAAAACAAAACTAAGTCAAAAACATGAAGAAAATGAAAAGCTCAGAATTCATTAAATTTTGAGTAAATTTCATCTCTTGTAAAGGAGTTTATTGGAAGCTCCAGGTCATAAGATCCCAGCAGAATCACAGACATTGGGGGGTGGGAGAGATCCCCAATCTCATGAGGTTGAGTCATCAGGAAGGTGACAACAGCCCCTGCTCTTAGGAGAGCGAGGCCCCAGGGGGGTGAGCTCCTCCAGACCTGAGCCCAAGACTCAGCCCTCACTACCCCCATCAGCCACAGCCTGGATGAATGGCACCCCTTCTCCCCACCCCTCACAGAAATCTAGTAGGTGTGACTCTGATTGGCTGCATCTTCTCTGACATGATGCCTTCTCACTGGCTCAGCAAACTGTCCAATCAGACACACTGGATCAACAATGAAGAGCAACCTGGGGTCTTTTTCTTCGTGCTGCTAAATACAGCTTCTCCAGTCTGCTGCTTATAGGGGTTCCACGAGGCTCAGTCTTTGTCATCTGTGAAGTTCTCTCACTACAAAAACCATCAGAAGGATGCCTGGAATCTGGAATATGGGGAGTTTGTGGGGTTAGTTGCCTCTTGCTTGCAGGATGGTATCTGGCATGGGACACTGGATATCTTTTCATTCCTAAATGTTGTGACTGGTTCAGCCCTAGAGTTCTGTATTTTTCCAAATTGTGTGGTTAGGATGCACAGGTTCTCAGGGAGAATCCAGATTTCATGCATGAAATTTGGGTGATAAGCCTTGATTTGTGGGATCCCCTGTCCCTTGTTTTTCCTCCTGGATAATGTAATTCCCCTCAGTTAGGAATCAGGTCACTAAATCCACAACCCAGTCCTCTTGGCACAGCTCTTCCTAAGGGAGTGAGGCTCTCATATTGTGGTTGCTGGATATGAGCTGACCCTGGGGCAGAGAGCTGGATTAAAAGTGGAGCAGCCAGGTCTCAAACCAGTGCTCATATGGGATGCCGACGCTTTAGGCCAGGGCTTTAATCTGCTGTGCCACAGCACCGGCCCCTGTACTGTTTGCTTTTTAAAAATTGTAAAAGACAAAGGACTTTTTGGTTTACATAAATCATTGATATAAGACAAACCATTTTAGACTACTTTAAAATAATTTGAAATTCTACATGTTCTTTTATTAAAATACTTTGCTCTTATTTTAGAGGATTATTTCAAAATGCATATTAAGGAGCCAATAGATAGGGAAGGGAAAAATGAGAATGAGAATGTGTCTTGGCACCCAAGATGTGTTCCAAATAACAAAGTGGTAGCTTTGGGATCCACAAGAGAGAAGGCCCACTCTTCCAGGAACAAAAAGTCCTTGCCAAGGTCCCCTGTGCACCTAAAGGTCAACCAATGAGGATCAGAGGCACCTCAACCTTCAACCCCCATGCCCTGTATTTATAAAAGGAGCCCTCCCAACCTCTGAAGTGCGACTTCCCTGGCCCCCACTCTGTTGGAACTGGTGCACCTTGCCCAGGAGGGGAATCCCAATAAAAACCTGTAAACTGATTCATTTGACTAGGAAGATTTCTTACACACTGGACACCTTGTGCAAAGAATGCAAGTGATCTTTGTCCTAACTTGAAATAAAACTGGTGTTTGGCAAGGAGAGAGAGGAACAAAGCAGAACAAATAACTTAAGGAATATAAGGGAATATAAGAATGTTACAGATTTGTAGCAGATAATTTTGTGGGAGGTTTCTTTGGCTGAGTTTAGAAGGAAATTATTTCTTTTTTTTTTTTTTTTAATAAATACAACATCTTTATTTGGCATTGGGTATCCTGACATTTTTTTTTCATTACAGTTCCTTAGAAAACAAAAAAAATCAAAACAATTAATCAAAAATAAAGATTCAATGGCCATATTTACAAATAGCAGAGCCAACCCGGGCATCTCCCCTGCGCGCACTCATACCCCCACCCCCCAGGACATGGTTAAGGGGTTAATAAGCTTTGGGCAGTGCAGGAGGCGGGTTCCATGGGTCTTCTGGTTCTAAGACCCCTTCCCCCACATAGTGAGGGTATCTCCTGCAGCCAATGGGGTACCCAGAGTATGCCTTGGCAGCTTTATTTGCCCTCTCTGGGTGACTTCCCCAAATAACCCTGCATCCAGCAGCTGCCAGTGTCTTTAATTCAGTGAGTGAGTCACTTCCAGGACTGCCCCTCCACACTTTTCCCCACTACCTGGATCGTTAATGACCTTGTTACACCACAAATCCCAAACCTGCTAAAAAAACAAAACAAAACAAAAACAAAGGTGGCCCTGCTGCTGTGTGACCTCCCCCAGACAACCTGATGTCAAAGTCTCAGCTTTCACCTCTTTCTCATGCCCTGGATACTCGAAAAAGGTGCTCAGTGTCAGGGAAGGCCACACAAAAGCCAGAGCTGCTAATATGATCCGGCAGGGGTGGGGGGGAGGGAGAGAAGGCCTCGAACAATGGGAAACTGAACCCCACAGGATAGGCATTAGTCATCACCAAAGAGCTGCACAAGTTCTGGCCAGTTTGTCCTTACAAATGTGGAGGGACTGCTGGGAGGGTGTCTCCCAGGCACGGGCCACAGGACACCTCCAGCAGAGGGTAACAGAGAAAAAAGGCCTTGAATGACAACATTCCCAACCCTGTCCTTCAAAAAGGCCAGACTGCGGCAGAGAAGGCAGCTCTAAACATGGCCCCGCCTCCGCCAAGGGGAGGGGGCTCAGCCTACTAGGAAGGGTTCACAGATACCTGGCCCTAGTCCCACAACCCCTCTGGAAGCCACAACGACCTGGGAGAAAAGACCAAGGTGTTCCAACCCGAGAGGAGCCAGGCCCTGGAGGTGACTTGGGTCCTGCAGATGCCCATCACCCTCCGCCCCAGCCCCCCTCCCTCTCTCCCCCCGCTGCCTCCAGCCCTCACTTCACCAGCACAGACTTTGGTAGAAAGGGCTCCGTGACGAGGTCTCCACGGTGGGAAGACAGCTGCGGCGGCGGTGGCTGCCCCGCGGCTGCTGCTGAGTGCAGGGCCCGGACGCAGAGGCAGAGGAGGAGGCAGAAGCTATGGCTTTGGCTGCACCTCGGGGAAGGCTGTAGAGGTAGACGGCACCGATGAGGAGCCCAGCGCCAAGGGCAAATAATGGGTCCAGTTGGAAGCCAAAGAGGCGAATCGAGGCAACAGTGGACAGCACAATGGACAGGGAGGTGGCAAAGCCCTTGAGGATGTTGTCAGCATACTTGACAACGACAGCCACCAGGAGCCCACCGAAGGCCTGGTTGAGCGCCACACCCCAGACGGCAGGTGTATACCCAAAGAAGAAGCCGCGGTGTGCCACAGCAGTGCGCTCAGCCCACCAGAGCCCCACCAGGCCCAGGGCTGTGCCGAAGAGGCCCAGCTGCAGGTTGCGCAGCCACACGGAACCTGAGCTGCCTTTGAGGATCTTCTCAAAGTAGACGCCTGCAAAGCCGAGGAGAGACAGGAGGCCACAACAGCTGCGAGGCCTGCCCCTGGGGTTCTGATCCAGTGGCCGTGGGCCGCCCCCACCAGCTTGCTGTGCCTGGACAATGGCGACCCCAGTGAAGAGGAGCAGCAGGGAGGCCTGCTGCAGCCGGGAGAGGCTGCGGTTCAGCATGAGCACTGAGAACAGTGCCGTGGTCATGATCTTCAGCTGGTACGGCACCTGGAAAGTGGCCGCTGGGAGATTGGAGATGGCAACGTAATGGAGGTTGTTCTGCAAAGTGTAGATGAGGGAGGGCACCGCAAGCTTGAGCGTGTCCACGTACTGCACCAGGACAGCCTCGTGGAGGAAGAGAACCAGGTGTTTCACATTACCCCTCTTCTGGGCGAAGAGCAGCAGCAGGCAGGTGAGGCCCTTGAGCCCTTCGGCCATGACCACAGCGGTGGTGGCAAAGAAGCGGTCCCCAGGCAGCGTGCGGGCATAGCGGATGCTGAGGATGAGGGAGGCATTCTGGACCACCAGCACAGCTAGGGATATGTACTTGAGGTGTCTGTGAGCCGCCCTCGCGGTCCCAGCTGCCAACGCCCCCGTGGAGACCGCCCCTGGTCCGGCCGCCGCGGTGGAACCGCCAACCCCAACCGCTGCCATGTTGGCATCTCCGAAGGAAATTATTTCTATGAGTTTCTCATGTTATATAAGTACAAAGACAGAACTATGGATTTGGGCAACATGCTAAAGCAATAAAGTTAATAAGATACATATATGTATATATACATATATGTGTATATGTATACATATCTGTAATAAGTCATATATACTTTATATATATATAAGTCTTAATGTTTCATTTTGAAATCTATTTTTAATTCAATTTCCCTTTTAGTAGCTTCTACTTAATTGATGATTTTCTTTGTCAAATTTCTAGGCATCTCCTGTAAGTTATTTCTTCCTCCTTGGTTCTGACTGTTGTGACCTGACATTAAAACTGTTTTATTTAGAAACCTAAGGTTATGCCTACAAGGATAACTTGATTCTTCTGTCTTTTTGTTAGGTAAGAAGTCAGAAATTAACCTATGTGTGTGACAAGGGCCTAAGGAAAGGGACATCTACAGCAGTCCAGCATTCACATTTCAAAGTCACCCAAAAACATTCCAGGTGCTGTCCAGTATCTGCACTTCCAAGTCCTGCCCTCAGACCCTGACAACCTTCCAGGGGGCCCTGCCCCTTCTACCTGGCCTGATAAGCATCCTTCCTCTAAGGTGGGCACCCTAGAGAGAAACCCCTTGGCCAAGCTAGCCAGGCTTCCCCTGTCTGACTTCAGTGGGAAACTCCGAAAGGAATTTTTTGTATTTACACCCAAGAAGTCCTTTGTTCTGGAGAAGGAGACAGCAAAAAGGTGGAAAGGCAAGACTCAGCCCCTTAAAAACCCCAGCCTAAATGTGAACTAGGCACTCTCTCTGCTTTGTCTGGAGAGGTGCCCATCCATTCTTATGTACGTCCCAACCCTAATAAACTTTGCTACTTTGCTTTCCACTGCTCTCTGTCTCACACCTGAATTCTTTATTGCATGAATACAAGGACCCTTAGCTTCTTCTCCAGTGACAATTCCTTAATGTGTTTAATTTTTCCCATGTAATCAGACAATTCCTTCAGCTTTTGTTTCTAAGGGTATTCTATCCAAGGCTTTCATGTTCTTCAATAATATTTTTAGATAGGAAGGTAGAAGTTAGCCTATGTGCATGAAAGCAGCCATGGGAAATAAAACATGTGCTCTGCAGAAGGAATGCAGTAGTCTTAGAAGCATGAGCAGGCCAGCCTCACCAAACAGAACCTGAAGGGGGGCATGGGAATGAAAAGAGGGATGAGGGTGCAGAGAATGGAGCCAAGACAAGGCTTGTTTATTCCCGTGTCTCAGCAATATTTATGCATAACCAGCTATAGCTCAAGGCAACACAGAGGATAACAGCATACATAAGCAACTTATCAGGCTTTCTGCAACACAGTCATAACACAGTTAATTTTAGCAGAGTGTTCTTGTTTCATCATTCCCCTTCAACAGGGGAGTATGTGACTTTTTTTATCCCAGGAATTCCACAAGCCGAGATGGACCTTGACTTGTCGATGACTTGCTTATGGGCTGCCTACAGAAGCATGCCTTGGGAAACAGCCCAGTATTTTATCCTACAAAGTCCTGCCTTATCCCAATAACTTCGTAGGTGGTCCTAGTCTTCCCCTCCAATAAACACACACCCAGAAAACACTGTTTGCTTGGTGCAAAGAAGGCTACTGAGTCTGATAATATTATCTAATTTTGTACCTGGGAAATCTTTTGTCCAGGAGAGGAGTGTGTGTGTGTGTGCATGCCGGCCACGGCAGCCATTGGAGGATGAACCAACAGCAAAGGAAGACCTTTCTCCTATCTCTCTCACTGTCCACTCTACCTGTCAAAAAAAAAAAAAAAAGAAGAAGAAAGAAAAAAAGAAATCCCATTATTGACCAGTGCCATGGCTCACTAGGCTAATCCTCCACCTGTGGCACCAGCACCCCGGGTTCTAGTCCCAGTCGGGGCACCAGATTCTGTCCCAGTTGCTCCTCTTCCAGTCCAGCTCTCTGCTGTGGCCTGGGAAGGCAGTGGAGGATGGCCCAAGTGCTTGGGCCCTGCACCCACATGGGAGACCAGGAGGAAGCATCTGGCTCCTGGCTTAAGGATTGGCACAGCACACTGGCCACAACATGCTAGCCAGAGTGGCCACTTGGGGGTGAACCAATGGAAAAAGGAAGACTTTTCTCTCAGTCTCTCACTCTCACTAACTCTGCCTGTCAAAAAAAAGAAAGAAAGAAAGAAAGAAATCCCATTGTTAATTTTTGCTCCTCACAATCAACTTCATCAGGGGAATCTGTGGAAATGTACAGTAGGTTTTTAAGAGAGCAGGGGAGCCCCAGGTCTCTGTTCTACCATTAGGCTGAGGCAGAGCTGAAGGACACAGGTGCTGACCATCAGGAGGAATCACAGAACTTAAGCCTAGTCATCAGTCTAGCAACAAGCCATGACACCTGAAACCAGAGACCATCAACTCTTCCATGACTTCACCACACCAAAGTAATGGGGGTGGGGGAATGGTGATGAAGGAAGGTGCCTGGGGTGCTTGTCTCACAAGGATTTCCATGTGGACATGCAGTGAGCAAAGCAAGATTTATTTAAGTCAGAAACCTCTTGCCACAGCAGCCATTAGGGGGTTTCCAAGAGAGGGAGACCTGAAAAATGGAGTGGAGTCTTTTAACTGCAATTTGGATGAGCAGAATAATACCAGCTAACAATCAGTCAGAGGCTGGGGACAAAACCCATCAATAATCCTGCCTAGCTTGCTCTTGTGAAAACAAAAATCCAGCCAATTAGTAGGATAGGCCAATTCTTTCTATTCTCATGATAAAACTAGAAGCTCAGAAGGGTGGAGCATTGCTACTTTTGTCTTGCTAATAGACAGGTTCTGGGGAGAAACAAGCATCTTGTCTACTCTTACAAGGACTCCCCATTAGTCCTAACACCAGCACCCCCTGCCTTAGAACCTCTTTATAAACCCCCAATCACCCTCCTCCAACAGCATGGTAGTCCTAATGAAGGCACCCTACCTTCCCCTAATCCTGTGAGTAATATTTGCAGAAGAATTTCAGAAGCCTACTGAAAAAAAGGAGATGATTTGGAAGGGCAGGCTTTTGCCCCAGCTGACAGAGAACCCTCCCCCAGCTGAGGCAGAAAGCACCTCCCACCTGACACCCTGGACTCCCCTGACTGGCAGGTGAGACCTTCCTCAGAACAAAGCCTGAAAATCTGCATAACTGTCAATTGAATAGACTCTTTGTTTTATTTGAAGCCTGGTGCTCCAATTACCCTGTCCCTTTAAACACGCTCTGTGCTGCGTGGTTTGGTAGCAAAAGGCTTCTTTGGGTTGGGAGGACTTTCTTTCCGGAGACTGCAGCTGACTTCTGGAAATACAGCCTTTCCTCTGGCCAGCACTCAGCTGTGGCGAATTAAAGCTGTGAGCATCAGGAGCCGGATTATTGTCTGCAAACAACATCGGTGAGCTAGCCCAGAAGTCTGCGAGGTATTTTTCTTTTTTTTAAATTTTATTTATTCAACAATCAGAGTTACACAGAGAGGAGAGGCAGAGAGAGGCCTTCCATCCCAATGATTCACTCCTCAATTGGCCATAATAGCTGGAGCAGCACTGATCTGAAGCCAGGAGCCAGGAGCTTCTTCCAGGTCTCCCATGCAAGTTAGGGGCCCAAGGACTTGGGCCATCTTCTACTGCTTTCCCAGGCCATAGCACAGAGCTGGATGGGAAGAAGAGCAGCCAGGACTAGAACCGGTGCCCATATGGGATGCTGGCACTTCAGGCCAGGGCATTAACCCACTGAGCCACAGCGCTGGCCCCTGGAATATATTTTTCAAGTGGCTTAACCCTTTCACATTAGTAAGGAGGGCAATGGTCACTTGTATCTCCATGCCAGAGCTGCTTTTGAGCTAACATTTTGGAGGGGACTCTGGGGACATCCCAGCAGCTTCTGAGAGCACTTCCTCTCCGGGACTTTCCTTTCTCTTCCTGCTGTGACATTAGCTACCTTGCAGGGAGTCAATGGCTCCCCTTTGTGTACAGAGTCTACAGCTCTGAGACTGGGTAAGTTGAACCAGGGGCATACCTGAAATTTCTGTCTCTGCTCTTTGGGTTCATGGCATTTGGACCTGGTTTAGGTCATTTTTGTGGTTCTGGTGTGTGGGAGATGGATTCTAAGATTTTTACTTCAGTCTCCCTGTGAGGAAATTTGGATATTTTTTGGAAGAGTACTCACTTGGTTGTTTGTATGGGAATTTCTTCCCTTTGGTGAAATATGAGTGGTTCAATTTAATTTCCATCCAAAATCACCTTGAGTTGCATCATGGCTGATTGGGCAGCTTATAGTTATGATCCTATGACTAAGAAAAAAATGGTGTTCTAGTGTAATTACTGATATTGTATATTGCCTGAAGTACTCTGGTGAATAGTATCATTTGTATAATGGTGGACTTTTGACCCAGCTAACAAAGAAGCCTTCACCCAACTGCTGCTGAGCCCCCTGGTTAAGAGGTCTCATCAGAAAAAAGCTTGGACATTTACATATTGTAAATTAAGCTGACTCATTGTTTTATTTACCTCCTCCTGAAGCTACCCTTGTCCTGTAAGAAACCCTTTAGGCCGGCACCACGGCTCATTAGGCTAATCCTCCACCTTGTGACGCCAGCACACCAGGTTCTAGTCCCAGTTGGGGTGCCAGATTCTGTCCCGGTTGCCCCTCTTCCAGGCCAGCTCTCTGCTGTGGCCCAGGAGTATAGTGGAGGATTGCCCAAGTGCTTGGGCCCTGCACCCCATGGAAGACCAGGATAAGCACCTGGCTCCTGCCTTCGGATCAGCATGGTGCGCTGGCCACAGTAGCCATTAGAGGGTGAACTAATGGCAAAAAAGAAAGACCTTTCTCTCTGTCTCTCTCTCTCAGTGTCCACTCTGCCTATCTAAAAAAAAAAGAAAGAAAGAAAGAAAAGAGACCCATTAGCAGTTATGGCCTGGGATAGCAGTAGAAGATGGCCCAAGTCCTTGGGCTCCTGCACCCAAGTGGGAGACCCAGAATAATCTCTGGCTCCTTGCCTCGGATTGACACAGCTCTGGCCGTCGCAGCCAATTGAGGAGTGAACCTTTGGATGGAAGACCTCTCTCTCTCTCTCTACCTCTCCTTCTCTCTCTGTGTAACTCTGACTTTCAAATAAATAGATAAATCTTAAAAAAGTTAACCCAACCCTTTAACAGAGATAGAACATATTATATCAAGAGCTCTCTCTTGGGGCTGTACTGTGGCATATAGAGCTGGACCTTCGCCTGTAGTGCCGCCATCCCATGTGGGCACCATTTCATGTCCCTGTTGGTCCTCTCCTGATCTGGCTCTCTGCTTTGTGGCCTGGGAATGCAGTGGGAGATGTCCAGGGGGGCTTGGAACCCAGTACCCATGTGGGAGATATGGGGAAGGCCCTGGATCCTGGCTTTGGATCAGCCCAGCCTCAGCCATTGTGGCCATTTTTGGGGGGGGGGGGTCCAGCTGGTGGAGGACCTTTCTCTCTGGCTCTCCCACTCTCTGTGGCTCTGTCTTTCAAATGAATAAGTAAAATCTTAAAAAAAGAGAGAAATTTCTTTCCTCAAGATGCCAGCTTCTAGAAATAAGTTCTTTCTTTCCTCTTATCAACATTCATCCCTGTGCAGTTGGCTACCCACATGGCGAGCCATAGGGCCTGATTAAAAGATGTAAAAACCGTTGCAGAGATTTCTGTATTTTCTGTGTCATAATGTATGCTATGCATTATATGTGTGTACTGTTGTATGTGTAAGTTTGTTGTGCTTATTTGTGTTATTTAAAATCAAAACGTAATTTTCACGTAAGCACAAACAATAGATGAGAAGAATGATGCAGTATTCATTGCTTCCTATGAAGTTCAATTTAAAGTTGTTCTTTGGCAAGATCATGACTTAAGAGAATAACCATACTTTTCTAATATTTTAGTTTCTCAAGCAATGTAAGTATAATTGCTAAAAAAATGAATTGGTGGTCTTTGCTGTGGCACCTTGTGCATCATCAGGTCCCTACAACCTAAGGAATGTCTCCCTCTCATCATCTTCCTGAGAAAGACTCAAGTATACACTGACTGGAGAGGAGGTAGAGAAGATAATGTATGCAGTGCTGGGTCAGAATCCACAGCAAGGTTCAAACTGATGCTGCAAGCCTTGCTGGACTCATGGATATGTGTGAGCTGGAGCAAACATCAGCATCAAGCTGACAGGTGAGCATTTCTGCCAATCTTTGACACCACGGGCCCATCTTGCTGTTTACTACATCACAGCAGAAGCCACGTGGTGGCAGACATGAGTTGGAGGTGGTATACAAACTGAACACACACTGAAGAGAATGCCCAGTACAAGCTGTGCAAGGTGGGGAGGATGTCTGGGTACAAAGGGAATCCCACCCCTGATGGCTCATGATGCTTGTGCCTTGCACAACCCAGATCCTCTCCTCAAGGTGATCATGGGATGGATTACTGATTTGGGGGCCCTATCCAATTTGACATGAGGTAATAAACCTCAGGTTTTCCTGCCAGGGATAAGAGCATCTTTGACTTACAGTGGCTGAAGAGAGATAAAGCAGTGTAGCAGCTAGAGAGACCAAGGGCTACTCTGCAGTAGGATGACTTTTTTTGAATTGCTAAATGTAAAAGATAGATTTTTCTAAATACATGTACTCTTGGCTTCTTAAAATATATAGAAGGCATTGGGCCTTTTGGTAAATATTTTCATAAGTTGTTAACATATAACTATTCAAAATTACCTGCCAAGTTTCCACTAAACAGTAAGTTACCAAGGATAAGAAATAATTTTTAAATATTTATTTACTTAAATGTTTGCAAAGCAGAATAACAGAGAGAGAGAGAGAAGTCTTCCATCCACTGGTTCACTCCCCAGAGGGCCGCAATGGCTGGAACTTGCTGATCTCAAGCCAGAAGCCAGGAGCCTCCTCCCACTCTCCCACATGGGTGCAGGGGCTAAAGGACTTTGGGCCACCTTCCACTACTTTCCTAGGTCATTAGCAGGGAGCTGGATTGGAGTGGAGCAACCAGGACTTGAACCAGTGCCCTTATGGGATGCCAGCACTCCAGCACTGCGGGTGGAGGCTTAACCTACTATGCCACAGCACCAACCCCAATAAGAAATAATTCTAAGTCAACATCCCAAAGTTTAGAATTTTTGAAAGATTTATTTATGTATTTGAAAGGCTGAGTGAGAGAGACAGAGACCAACATCTTCCATCTACTGGTTCAATCCCAGATGTCTACAATAAGCAAGCACTGGGCCAGACTGAAGGCAGGAGCCTGGAGCTCCATTCAGGTCTCCTACATCAGTAGCAGGGGCCTAAACACTTGTGCCATTTTCCTCTGCTCTTCCCAGGCCATTAGCAGGGAGCTTGATCTGAGGAGAGCAGCTGCAATATGAACCAGTGCCCATATGGGATGCCAGCATCACAGGTGGTGGCCTTACCCATACATCACAACATTGGCCTTGACATTAAAAATTTTCAAAGTGGGGACAGCATCATAGGTTAAATGCAGTCTATCATACCTGCCTCCCATATGAGTGCTTCTTTGAGTCCGAGCTGCTCCGCTTCTAACCCAGCACCCTGCTAATGTGCCTGGAATAGCAGAAGATGGTCCACGTGCTGGAACCCCTGCCACACATGTAGGAGAACCACTTGGACTTTCCTGGCTTCTGGCTTCTGTCCCAGCTCTGGCTGTTGTAGACAGTTGGGGAGTGAACCAGATAGACAATCTCTTTCTCATTGTCTTTATTTTTCTGTAACTCTGTCTTTCAAATAAATAAAACTAAGATTTAGTCCCCTATGTTAAATCAGTCAAGTTTTTTTTAGAAAATATAAATATTAATGATAAGTATTTGCTAGAGGTTTTTAATATTTGACTTTAAAGTCTAATGACTTTCTAAAAAAGATTTATTTATCTGAAAGGCAGAGATACAAAGTGAGAAAGAGGAAAAGAAAGAGATCTTCCATCCAATGACTCACTACCCAAATGGCCTCAATGGGTGCGGGTTGGGTCAGGCAGGAGCCCGTAAGCAGGAGCTAGGAGCGCCTGCTGAGTCTCCCACGCAGGTGCAGGGACTCTAGTACTTAGGCCACCTTCCTCTGCTTTTCCCAGGTGCACTATCAGAGAGCTGGATCAGAAGTAGAGCAGCTGGGACTCAACTGAGCCGGAGTCCATATGAGATGCTGGCACTGAGGAGGAGGCTTAACCTTCTATACCACAGTGCCTAAAATTTTGAGAAAGAGAGCGAGGGAGAGGCAGAGTGAAATGTCTTCCATCCACGGGTTCACTCCCCAAATGGCCGCAATGGCTGGAGCTGAGCCAATCCAAGAGGCGCCAGGAGCTTCTTGTGGGTCCCCCATGCTCAAGCACATCTTGCTCTGCTTTCCTAGGATTAGCCCACTATGCTCCAGTGCCTGGCCCCTCTAATAACATTTTCAACCGTCTTCTCAAGTGCAGCTTCTTACAGTTTCCATTTGATTGACTCCTTTCCAACAACTAGCCATCTCTTACAAGCTATTTTCTCCTCCTTTATTGTTTAGTTATGGCCTGTCATGAGAAATGCTTGTCCTTACAGCTGACATTGTGGCACAGCGGGTTAAGATGCTGCCTGTGATGGCAGCAACCCATGTGGACACTGGTTTGATTCCTCATGGCCCACTTCTGATTCATCTCCTAGCTAATGCACCTGGGAAAACAGGAGAGGCTGGCCCAAGTCCTTGGGACCCTGCACCTATGCAGGAGACCTGGATGAGACTCCTGGCAGTGGCTTCTGCCTGGCCCAGTCCTGGTTGTAGTGGCCATTTGGCTAATGAACTAGCCAATGGAAGACTTTTCTCTCTCTCTCTGTAACTCTACCTTGGAAATAAATTAATCTTAAAAAAGAGAAATATTTATCTTAGGAGACTAGGGATAGTAAGAGTACTTGATCTTTACACCTAATTTTTTAAAAAGCTTTATTTATTTATTTGAGTCAGAGTTATCCAGAGAGAGGAGAGGCAGAGAGAGAGACAAGTCTTCCATCTGCTGGTTCACTCCCCAGATGGCCACAACAGCCAGAGCTGTGCTGATGTGAAGCCAGGAGCCAGGAGCTTCTTCCAAGTCTCCCAAGTGAGTGCAGAAACCCAAGAACTTGGGTCATCTTCTGATGCTTTCCCAGGCCATAGCAGAGAGCTGGATAGGAAGTGGAGCAGCCAGGACTCAAACCAATGCCCATATGAGACGCTGGCATTGCGGGCAGTGGTTGACCTGCTACACCACAGCACCAACCCCTACACCTAATATTTTTTAAGCTTTCTTTTTATTTGAAAGGCAGACTTTACAGAGAGAAGGAGAGGCAGAGATCTTTGGTCTACTGCTTCATTCCCCAAATGGCCACAATGGCTGAACTTGAGCCACAATGGCCAGGAATCAGGAACTTCTTCTGGGTCTCCCACCTCACTGTCAGGGGCCCAAGGACTTTGGCCATTTTTTACTGGTTTTCTAGGCACATTAGCAGGGAACTGTATCAGAAATGGACTAGTCAGGACTAGAATCAGTGTGCATGTGGAATGCCTGTGTCACAGGTGGTGGTTTTTACACACCACGCCACAACACTGGCCCCTACACCTGACTTTTCTAGATATATTTAAATTGTTCTATGGGATTTTTTTTTCTGCTTTTGTTTCTAATGTGTATTATTTTCTTTAATTTTTATGTATTTATTTATTTGAAATGCAGAGTTACAGAGAGGCAGAGAGAGAGAGAGAGAGAGGTCTTCCATGTGATAGTGCACTCCCCAGATGACCACAATGGCCAAAGCTGCACTGAGCTGCAGCCAGGAGCTTCTTTTGGGTCTCCCACAGGGATGCAGGGGCCTAAGGACTTGGGCCATTTTCTGCTGCTTTCCCAGGCCATAGCAGAGAGCTGGATCAGAAGTGGAGCAGCCAGGATGTGAACTGACACCCATATGGGATCACAGTACTGCAGGCGGTGGCTTTACTTGCTAAGCCACAATACCGGCAACAGGTGTAATCTTTTCTAAGTTTTTTCATTCTTTTATAATGTTGAATGCTCACAGCCTCCAGTGTCTAAGTTTGGGTACCTTTCCATTGGGTTTAACTTCTAAGTAATCTGGAGGAGCTTCCCATTAGAAAAACAGCACAAAAGAATTTTCTTTACCTTTTGGTTATTACAGAAGGGAAAGAAATTTTGTGTTTTGTCAAGATTATCTCATGTATTCTCTGACTTTGGGTTTAGAAAACTGTTTTAAGAGTTGAGATTTTAATATATTTTAAATGTCGGTATCTATTGATTAAATATTCAATATACTTAATATATTTATACATAATTTGACTTAATATTATGTAAGTGATTATTATCTCATAATGATCAGGGATCCTATGTGGTCTTCCATCCACTGGTTCACTCCCCAAATGACCGCAATGGCCAGATCTGAGCTGATCAGGATCCAGGGGCCTCTTCTGGGTCTCCCACATGGGTTCAGGAGCCCAAGGACTTGGGCCATCTTCTACTGCTTTCCCAGGCCACAGCAGAGAGCTGGATCAGAAAAGGAGCCAATGCCACAGGCCGGGTCTTTAACCTGCTGTGCCACAGCACCAGCCCAGAATAGCAGACTTTGACCCAGCTAACAAAGGAGCCTCAGCCCCAGCAAAACATCTTCACCTGGTTGATGCCTTGGCTTTCCCCAGATGAGCACTTACTAGAGCAAAGCCTGAACAGCTGCCAAATTGTCAACTAAATAGAATCACTTTGATTTCTAACCTCCATCTGAAGCTACCCATTTTTTAAGAAAAGATTTATTTATTTTATTTGAAAGGAAGAGGTACAGAGAGAGAGAGAGGAAGAGATGGAGAGAGATTTTCCATCAGCTAGTTCATTCCCCACATGGCTGCAATCACCTGAGCTGGCCCAGATGAAATCCAGGAGTCAGAAGCATCTCCCAGGTCTCCTAAGGGGGTGGCAGGGGCCCAAGCACATGGGTGATCTTCCACTGATTTCCCAGCTGCATTCACAGTGAGTTGGATCAGAAGCAGAGCAGCTGGTGCCCATATGTGACAGTGGTACTGCTGGCTGTGCCTTTACCCCATATACCACAGTGTCTGCCCCTCGACCCATGTTCTTAGAAACAGCTCTTGCTGGCTTGTTGGGTGGAAAGAGCATGTTTTAGATGAAGAGATCTCTTTCTCCCCAAGATGCCAGCTTCTTGGAAATATACGCTTTCCTCTCTGGTGAATCCAATTGTCGAAAAGCAAGGGCCTGATTATTTGTTCAGTAGCACTTGTTTTCTGCTAACTTTACATAAAAAGTATAAACACCCACAGAATGCTTACCCAAGTGAATGAATGGGCATTTGTCAGTTCAGGTGTCTTCCTGATTTCTTCCCTCACTGCCCTCAGAAGTGACCAGGTCTAATTCTTTGTGGTTCTTTTTGTAGTTTACGATCTACTTCTTCCAAAGAAGAATTTTGCTTGTGTTTGTCTCTTGGCTTTTCAACTTTTCATAATGCTGATACTAACTATTGATATTTTACACTAAAAAGATATTTTCCTTTTTTGCATTGAGTGCTTTTTCCCCAGATGTTTCTATTCTAGCTTGTAGTTCAGGCAGTTCATGTCAGTGGTTCCAGGAGTTATGGAACATTGCTTTCTTCTGGATTATTATTCGATGTCTGTGACTGTTACTTTTTTAAATTCCCCACCAGTGCTAATGCATGGCAAATATTTTAAATAACTGAGAAAAATATTAGGCTGCAGGTTGTGGATAAATTCAAATTTATATGAAGTATTCATAGGGTGGAGGGATTAACCAAATTTTCACTGATGTGTATTTTGTGATTTGTCAACACTGGGATAAACTTATTTCCTTATTCCATCTAGTAGTAACTGGCATCTCTGATTATTCATTACTAAATACCAATTTCCAGTGATTTGGTATTTCCACTTTTATATTTATTTGTACTGATTACCACTGATGTATCTGTAATGCCCATTCAGTTGTATGGATTTTACTTTACATAGATTGATGCTAAGGAAACAGTGTACTACCCTTTTGGAAAACTGCCTTAAGTTTCATTGTGTAACACTTAAAATTTTTCTGACCTAAATCCTAATCAGAACTGAAGCTATCTTTGTGTTTATCCTACTCTTAATGTTCTTATATATTTTCAGTTGAAAAAAATGGAATAATTTAACACATTAATGGTGATAAATATATATGTAGAAGTGAAATAAACCTCACCACCATATGCATTCTATCATGTAGTTGTTTTTGATGATAGTGGAACACTTAAAACCTAATCTAAGTTATTATTCATAGCAGAGTCACCATGTTGTAATGCAGATCTTTCACATTTCATATGCAAGTGAAATTTATTCTTTCTTAAATATTTATTTATTTGAATGGGAGAGTGACAGAGAAAGAGATCTTCCATCCTCTGGTTCACTCTGCAAATGGCTGCAATGGGCTGGACTGGGCTGGGCCTAAGCCAGGACCCTAACTCTTCATCTGGAGGATACCAGAGCTCCATTTGGGTTTCCCACATGGGTGGCAGAGTCCAGGTACTTGAACAATCATCACTGCTTTCCTAGACATTAGAAAGGAGCTCAATTGAAAACAGAGCAGCTGATATTTAAGTTGATACTCTGTTGGATGCCAGCATCATAAGGAGGAACTTAATCTTGATACAGCGCTATAATGCTGGCATCCAATTTTTTTCTTTAATTAACCCAGAATCAGATTGTCTTTTTGTGTCTTTATATTTAAAATGGTTTCCTTATGGATCACACATAGTTTGGTCTTGGTTTTATTTTGCCTGTTTCAACCTCTTTTAATTGGTATATTTAGATAATCCACATTGAACACAATAATTTATATAGTAGAATTCATTAAAATAGCATATTTTAATTGTTCTTTTTTGTTGTCATTTTTCTTTAATGTCTTATTTATTTTCATTTATTTGAAAGGCAGAGACAGAAAGACCTCATCTGCTGGCTCACTGCCCAAGGGCCTGCAACAGCTGTCGCTAGGACAGGATAAATCCAGCATCCAAAAACTGCATTTGCAGCTACCATGTTTATGGGGGGGACTCAAGTACTTGAATCATCTCAGGATGAACATTAGCAGGAAGATGGGTCAGGTAGGATAAGCAGGCTCCAACAAGGCACTCCAGTATGCAATGACATTTTCATGAGTGGCATTTCTTACCCTCAAACATCCCTGCAATGTCCACAATAAGCAAATCTATTTTAATGGAGCACATTTGTGGTTGCTTGTATTGCAAAGTTTAGAAATAGGGAAAAGAGCAGAAGGCAGCCAAATTTTTTTTACATTTTTAAGCTTTTATTTAGTGAAAGAAATGCATAGGAGAGTGAGAACCCTATCTACAAGAGAGAAGCAAATCTGGATTCATGCTGAGTACTAGGAACCAGCCACATGGAGGAACATCTAGGCCAGGAAGCATGGGGTGGGTGGCCCAAAGGCCACGAGCCCTGGAGGTGCAGGGCCGTAGCAAGCCCCATACTGGCAAAAGGCCAAGGAAAGGAGAGAGAAGGACACCGTGTCCCAGACTTTTAATCCACTTCCAAAGGGGAGCAGTTAATCAACCTGATTGGCTGGTGGGTACACAGGTGTGGCCAGGTAGGGGTTTGAGGTCACACAGGGGCATGGTGAAAGTGTGGTCTTTTAGCTCACCTACCTAATCAATTTTATTCTATATGCCTGCCTACAACATTCTCCCCTCAGAGACCCCATTCTCTTAATCCTAAGGGACGTTGAGGGGCGTAGAGTCAACATCTCTTCTGTAGCTGCATCCTGCTTATGAGGGGCGTAGTAAATTTCTTTAATTTATTCTTTTATTTCTTTTAGGCAGAGACACAGATACAGTGCTTTCATCCTCCAAGGCTCACAACTGAGTCTGCACTAAATCAAAACCAGGAGCTGTGGGGCAGGGATTGTGCTGCATCAGTTTAAGCTGCTGATTGGGATGCTCACATCAAATACCAGGGTGTGTGTGTTGTCTACTGTGATTTTTTTAAAAAAATTATTGTTTTCCAATTAATGTGAAATGTAGTTTGTCATATTTGATATCTAGAGCTATGGTGAAGTGCATTGGCAAATATCAAATGATTTGTAGATGTCACAAACTCTGGCTTATTTATTTATTTTTGAATAGTGTTATTTAATTTACCACATTTATTTTAAAAGTCATATTTTGAGACCCATTTCAGAAACCACAGTTGATTTGGAACAAACACTGTTTTGGAAGACTTTTCCTTGTTCATGGTTACACTGTTTCCCTAATAATCTCTATGGATTGTGTATCCAAAAGTGGGCATTATATAAGTTTTTCACACTTATTATCAGCTACTTATATGCTACAAAATTTAATGTGAATCTATTTTCCATTATTTAACATGTGAATAAATCACACTTTTACAGCTTGTTGGTTTGTAAAATACAAATAAATCGCAGTACAGTGCTCAAATAGATGTATAAGATTAAAAGTTTTGCAGCCTGTGTTGAGGCAGAGCAGGTGAAGCCACTGCCTGACCCTGGCATCCTATATGGTGCCAGTTAATGTCCTGGCTGCCCCAATTTTGATCCAGCCCCCTGCTAATCTGGGAAAAAACAGGAAGATGGTCCAAGTTTTTGGGCTCTTGCCACTCAAAATGGAGAAAAATTGTGCAGGTATAAAATTCAACCATTTCATTTGTAATTCTTAGTAAGCATTTTGGGGTGGCCTCTGCTAGGCCATCCATATGCTGGTGGTATCTGGAATCACAAATGAGGTTTTAGTTAGCTACTGCTTTAATTGAGGCTGTTGCCTTCAAGATTGCTTAACTCACACCAATATATATATATATATATTTTTATTTAATGAATATAAATTTCCAAAGTACAGCTTATGTATTACAAAGGCTTCCCCCCACACACACCAATATATTTTTTAAAATTTATTTATTTGTTCAGTTGAAAGGCAGATTCATAGATAGACAGATCTATCTTACTATCTAATACCTTCTGTTGGTTCACTCTTCAAATGGTTTCAGTGGCTAGGACTGGACCAAGCCAAAGCCAGAAGACAGGAACTCTACCCGGGTTTCCCAGGTGGATAGAAATGGTCCAAGTAGTTGGACTGTCTTCAGATATTTTCCCAGGTGCATTAGTAGGGAACTGGATTGGAAGTGGAGCAACTCTGGCTTTAACCAGTGGTGGTAGTGACCCATTGTTCCATATCACATACTGAAGATTTTTTACTGATTTGTTTATTTGAAAGGCAGAGAAAAAGGTCCTCCATCTGCTGGATCACTCTGCAAAAGCCCACAATAGCGAGTGTTATATCTAAGAAAGCCAGGAGGTAGGAACTCTATGTGGGTTTCCCATTCAGATGGCAGGAAACCAAGTTTTTGAGCCATGATCTGTTGACTCAAGAGAACACTTTTGGGCTGGTGCTGTGCTGTAATAGAAAAGTCGTAACCTGCAGTGCCAGCATCCCATGGGCACTGGTTCCAGTCCTGGCTGCCCACTTCCAATGCAGCTCTCTGCTATGGCCTGAGAAAGCAGTAGAAGATAGCTCAAGTCCTTGGGCCCCTGCACCTTCATGGGAGACCTGGAGGAAGCTCCTGGCTCCTGATTTTGGATCTGTTTAGCTCTGGCCATATGGCCATTTGGGAAGTGAACCAGCAGGTGGAAGGCCTATCTCTCTCTGCCTCTGCCTCTCTGTTGCTCTGCCTTTCAAGTAAATAAATAAATATATTTAAAAAAAAAAAACTGAAAAACAACACTTGCAGGAAGTTGAGTTGGAGGTGTGGAATAGCCAGGACACAAACCAGGCACTCTGTGATGTGGTATGTCCAGAGAAGTAGGTAAGCCTACTGCATCTTAATGCCTACCCTTCCAATGCCTGATTTGCACAGCTTTGACCTAGGCCCCAGGTGTCCATCAGGTAAGTCTCAGGGTTCCCCACATGATTACTATACAAGAAGGCACACTCCCAAAGGTAAAATACTTTACAAACTATGTTGATATCATATTTATGGTCATCTCATGGGCTAGATCAAGTGAACTAGAAAATGTCAGGGTTCTGTGTGGTGGAGAATTAGGTCAAGATTTGGATACAGGGAGGAGTGTCACATGGAAGTTACAGAAAGCTGTGCTAGTAGATTCTGTTAATTTTTCCTGTACATACAATTGTGGCCAAAAACAAATTTTCAAGCTGGATACTTTTACGGAATTTGAGATACATAAAAGCAAGAGATGTCTTAAGGAAAACAGTACTGCCTGAGTAATTTTCTATGAAATATAGATTCTAGTGAAATCATAATTTTTTTTGGTGTACTGTTACTTATTTGAACAATTGTGATGAATATTATAAATTATTTCTATATGATTTATTTATTTATTTGAAAGGCTGAGTTACAGAGAGACAGAGGAAGAGAGAGAGGTCTTCCATCTGCTGGTTCACTCCCACATGTCCTCAATGGCTGGAGCTGGGCTGATCTGAAGCCAATAGCCTGGAGCTTCTTACAGGTCTCCCATGTGAGTGCACAGGGCCCAAGGACTTAGGTGCTCATCCACTGCTTTCCCAGTCCATAGCAGAGAGCTAGAGCAGAAGTGGAGTAGCTGGGACTCAAATTGCCCATATGGACGCCCACACTGTAGGTGGCTTTACCCACCACTCCACAGTGACAGCCCTGACAAGGATTTTTTTTTTACAGAATTGGTAATAAATTAATATTTTAGTTAGTCTAACAATAGTTTATGTTTAATCATAGTGATTGGTAGACTAGTGTGTGCTCTTTTGGCATCTTTTCTGTTTTTCCCATGTATAAAGATTGTATTCCCCCACAGGGAGGCTACTTCATTTTTATCACTGAGCCAATATGCCCATTTTTCTATATACATTTCCTTCATGATCCTGATTAGCACAGTAGAATCTAGGAAGAATCTAAGAAGACTTTTTGTCTGACCCCTCCCTCTAAGCAATTTCTCTTGCAGATAAGATTCTAATGACATCTACATGTGGCCAAGACCAACAAAAATAAATATATTGCTGCTAGGATGTTTATTTATTCCTCAGCTTCTTTCACATTGTATATTAAGAGCTTTATGAGATTTTGTTAAATAAATTGGAAAAGCATAAAGAAATATAATTCAGAATCAGGATTCATATAAGATAAAGTAAGCGTGGTTTCAAGATTTAAAGCCATCTGAGCTGAATTCACATTGGTCTCAATTTTTTTTTTATTGCCATAGCTACAAGACATGGTTTGAATTCAAACTTCAGCAAGAATTTGCTACATCAGAAACAATTAATTAAAAAGGTAATATTTTGAATTATTAAAGTAGAGTTTCCTTAAAAGCTTTTGGAGGCTGAACTTGCTTCATGGATTAGATCAGAAAATATGTATAGGATAGAATCTATTGCAGGTCCTTAAATAACTCTCCATAGTTTTATCACAGTGAGTCTACAAATGCAGGATTACTTCAGACTCTACAAAGTGATGTTTCAGGCAAATTATTCCATTTATCAATGGCATAAACTATAGTCAGAGCCCAAGACAATTCTCTAGTCTTTGACTTGAATCTTTTGCCATCTTAAAGTATTTATATACTTGAGAGAGAATGAGAAGTAGATGGAAATATATAGAGATCTTTTTAAAAATAAGATTTTATTTATTTATTTGATGGGCATAGTTACAGGGAGAGGAGAGACATAAATTTTTTATCCACTGGTTCAGTCTCCAAATGGCCAAAGCAGCTGGAGATGGGCTGATCCAAGCTAGGAGCCAGGAGCTTCCTCTGGGTCCGCCGGGTGGGTTTAGGGGCCCAAGGACTTGGGCTATCTTCCACTGCTTTCCCAGGACAAAAAAAGAGAGCTTGATCCAAAGAAGAGCATCTGGGGCCCTTGCTGTGGCATGGTAGGTTAAGCCTCTGCCTGTGGTGCCGGCATCCCATATAGGCACTGATTTGAGTCCCAGTTGGTCCACTTCTAATCCAGCCCTTTGCCATGGCCTGGGAAAGAAGTTGAGGATGGCCCAACTCTTGGGGCCCCTGCATCCAAGTGGGAGACCTGGAGGATGCTCCTGGCTTCTGGCTTTGTATCCACCCAGCTCCAGCTATTGCAGCCATTTTGTGAGTGAACCAGCAGATGGAAGACCTTTCTCTCTGTCTCTCTGGCTCTCTCTCTCTCTGCAACTCTACTTTCAAATAAATATTTAAAAAAGAAGAAGAGCATCTGGAACACAAACTGGTTCCCATATGGGATGCTGGCACTGTGGGTGGAGGCTTAGCCTGCTCTGTGTTATGGAATGACAGAGAGAAAGGGAGAGAGAGAGACCTTCAATCCATTGATTCACACCCACAACAACCAGGGCTGGGACAGGGTCATAACTGAGAGCCAGGAATATAGTCCCAGCCTCTCACTTAAGTTGCAGAAGCTTAATTTCTTGAGTTGTCAACACTTGCTTCTAGTGTCTAAATTTACAAAAATTGTGACATTGCTGCAGTATATTGGGTTAAACAGCTGCCTGGGATTCGAGCATCCCTTATGGGTTCTGGTTTATTTCCTGGTTGCTCCACTTCCAATCTAGCTCCTTGCTTAGGGCACCTGTGAAAGCAGAAGATGGTCCAAGTGCTTGGGCACCTGCCACCCATGTGTGAGACCCAGATGAAGCTTCTGGCTCCTGGTTTCAATTTGGCCCAGTTCTTGCTGTTACAGCCACTTGGGGAGTGGAGCAACAAATGGAAGATCTTCCACTGCCTTCTGCTCTCTCCAAAATTTTGTCTTTCAAAATAAAATATTAAATAATTAAAAATATGTAAGATGAAAAACATATCATTCATTCTTTGCTTTTTTAAATTTTTTTTTAACTTTTATTTTTATTTTTTTGACAGGCAGAGTGGACAGTGAGAGAGAGAGACAGAGAGAAAGGTCTTCCTTTTGCCATTGGTTCACCCTCCAATGGCCGCTGTGGTTGGCGTGCTGTGGCCAGTGCACCACGCTGATCCGATGGCAGGAGCCAGGTGCTTCTCCTGGTCTCCCATGGGGTGCAGGGCCCAAGCACTTGGGCCATCCTCCACTGTACTCCCTGGCCACAGCAGAGAGCTGGCCTGGAAGAGGGGCAACCGGGACAGAATCCGGTGCCCCGACCAGGACTAGAACCCGGTGTGCCGGCGCCGCAAGGTGGAGGATTAGCCTAGTGAGCCACGGCGCTGGCTATTCTTTGCTTTTAAATATTACTACCCAGTAGCCTTGACCCAAATCATCAAAATGAAAATTTTCCTGGAATGTTTCTTTCATATCTTTTTTCCTTAGAAATCTTCTATTTAAGGAAGACAAACTTCATGCATTTCATAATTACAACTTTACAAACATAGTGACTCTTCCCACCATAGCCACCCTCCCACCCACACTCTTCTTATTATTCCTCTCCTATTCTCATTGCTATTTTTTACTAAGATCTATTTTCAATTAACTTTATACACATATGAGTACCTCTATACTAAGTAAAGAGTTCAACAGATAATGTGAATAAATTGTTCCTCAATAGTCAAGACAAGGGCTGTTCAAAGTCATTGCTTCTCAAAGTGTCCATTGCATTTGTGTAGGTCACCTTTAGGTGTGCTATTAGTTATCACAGGTCAGGGAGAATATACGGTTTTGTCCTTTTTAGACTGGCTTATTCACTAAGTACGATGTTTCGAGGTATCTTCATACTGTCTTCCATGGTGTCTTTACCAGTTTACAGTCCCACAAACGTGGATTAGGGTTAAGTTTTCCACACATCTTTGCCAGCATTTGTTTGATTTCTATGTGAATGCCATTCTAACAGAGGTGAGGTAACACTTCCTTGTGGTTTTGATTTACATTTCTCTGTTGAATGGTGATCCTGAGCATTTTCTCATGTATCTGTTGGCTATTTGGATTTCTTCTTAAAAATACCTGTCTAAGTCCTTTGCCCATTTCTGCACTGGGTTGTTTGTTTTGTTGTGGAATTTCTTGAGCCTCTATATTTTCTGATTACTAATCCTTTATCAGTTGCATAGTTTGCAAATCATTTCTCCTATTTTGTCAGTTGGCTCTTCACTTTGCTGATTATTTCTTTTGCAGTACAGAAGCTTCTCAATTTGATGTAATCCCATTTGTCAATTTTGGCTTTGATTGCTTGTGCCTTTTTGGTCTTTTCCAAGTAGTCTTTTTCTATGCCAATGTCTTGCAGGGTTACCCCAACTTTCTCTAATAATTTGGTATCAGGTTGTTTTTTAAATCTTTAATCCATTTTAATCCATTTTGAGTGTATTTTTGTAAGATGTAAAGTAGAAGTATTGCTTCATACTTCTGCATGAGGAGATCCAGTTTTCCCAGCACTATGTGTTTAAGAGACTATCATTCTCCAGGATTGACTTCTGCATTTATATTCTGTTCCATTGGTCTATCCATTTGTTTCTGTACAAGTACTAGGCTATTTCGATTACTGCACTATAGTATGTCTTGAAACCTGGGGGTGGTGCTGTGATACAGTGGGTGATCCTCCACCTACAGTGCTGGAATCCCATATGGGCACCAGTTGAAGTCCTGGCTGCTCCTCTTCCAATGCAGTTCTCTGCTATGGCTTGGGAAGGCAGTAGAGGATGGCCCAAGTGCTTGAGCTCCTGTGTTCACATAGGAGACTTAGAAGATCCTCCAGGCTCCTGACTTTGGATTGGCCCAGCTTAGGCCATTGTGAACAACTGGGTAGTGAACCAGTGGATGGAAGACCTCTTTCCCTCTCACTGTCTGTAACTCTACCTCTCAAATAAGCCTCCAGCTTTGTTTTTATTGTGTAAGATCACTTTAGCTATTCAGGGACTCCTGTGTTTCCATATGAATTTCAGCATCCTTTTCTATATCTGAGAAGATTTTCCTTGGTATTTTGAATCTTTAAATTGTCTTCAGTAGTTTGGAGTTTGATCTTGATTCCAACAATCCATGAACATAAACAATTTTTCATTTTTTGTCTCATTTCTTTTGTTAATATTTTGTATTTCTCATCACAGAGATCTTTGACATTGCTTAAATTTATTCCATGGTAGTTGATTGTTTTTGTAGCTATTGTGAATGGGATTGATGTTGGAAGTTCTATGTCAGCTGTGGTATTGTCTGTGTATACAGAGGCTATTGATGTCTGAGTGTTATCTTATATCCTGACCTAATCCAATCTGATATATAAAAGATTATTTATTTATTTACTTGAGAGGTAGAGGTATAGACAGTGACAGGGAAGGACAGAGAAAGGTCTTCCTTCCATTGGTTCACTCCCCACATGGCCACAATGGCTGAAGCTGTGCTGATCTGAAGCCAGGAACCGGGAGCTTTTTCCCAGCCTCCCACATGGGTGCAGGGGCCAAAGCATTTGGGCAACCTTCTACTGCTTTCCCAGACCATAGCAGAGAGCTGGATTGGAAGAGGAGCACCTGGAACTTGAACTGGCATCCATATTGGATGCCAGCACTGCAGGCATGGAGGATTAACCTACTGTGCCACAGTGCTGGCCCCTCCAGTCTGATTTTGAAAGAGAGTCCCTAGAGATGGGAGGAAAAACAGACTAGATCCCATAGGTTATGTTGGAAATTTGATGATCTTGAAACAAGAGATTGTCCTCAGAAGAAATCAAAACTTCAGGCAGTGTAGTATCAAACTATGAGAAACTAAATTTCTGTTATTTTAGTCATCTAGTGTTTAGTACAATGTTATGGAATTTTCTCACTCAAAATTATAAATCATATACCTCATGTAGTTGTCAAGTTTTTATACATTTGATATGATATTTGGATTCCATTTTAGCTTTTTTCTGTATTTTTTTAAAGATTTATTTATTTGTCTTGATCCAAAACTTTATTTTTTAATTTCTTTTTTTAAAGGTTTATTTTACTTATTTGAAAGACAGAGTTACAGAGAGAAGAGAGGCAGAGAGAGAGGTCTTCCATCCAATGGTTCACTCCCCAGATGGCTGCAATGGGCAGATCTGTACCATTCTGAAGCTGGGAGCCATGAGCTTCTTCTGGGTCTCCCATGTGGCTGCAGGGGCCCAGGGACTTGGGCTATCATCTACTGCTTTCCCAGGCCATAACAGAGAGCTGGATCAGAAGAGGAGAAGCTGGGACTAGAATCTGCACCCATATGGGATGCCGGTGCTTCAGGCCAAGGCATTAACCTGCTGTGCCACATGCTGGCCCCTTTTTTCTGTATTTGTGTTAAGCACTATTTATTAAAAATTCCATAGATATAACCCATGGACTTGCAGTACCATCTATCTATGAGCGCCATCTACTGCAGCTAATGGTCTTTTAATGGCTTTCTCAGGTAACCAATGACCCAGCTTCTTCAAGGCTTCCACATTTAAGCTGTGCATCAGCTGTCATTTTGACCTCAGGCTGATAGAATGGTGTCTACTGACGGTCATTGAGGCTGGATCAGAAAGGACAGTGATTTTCTGTGATTGTATCAGATGTGACAAAATTTTCTTCCACTGTATCTGGAAAGAGTCATGTGGCCTTGTCTGCATTTTTCAGTATGGGAATGGGGTGTAGGATCCTCTCACAGGAAACAACACTGAAGATGTGTGGTCCCTGGTCATCACATGCTGGAATGTCGCTTCTCCCACAGGTATCTTTTTTTTTTTTATTTATTTGACAGAGTTATAGACAGTGAGAGGGAGAGACAGAGAGAAAGGTCTTCCTTCCATTGGTTCACTCCCCCAATGGCCACAATGGCCATAGCTGAGCAAATCCTAAGTCAGAAACAAGAATTCCTTCTAGGTATCCTACAGGGGTGTAGAGGCATGAAATGTGGATATGCAGTGTAAGATAATTATAAAAGAGATGTATATACTTGCTGACCATTCTAATAAGAGAATAAACTCTAAAATAAAGTACTACAGATAAATGACATTTTAAAGTAATAAAAAGGTCAGTCAACCTGGATAAGATTTTAATTCTAGATATGCATGTATCTAACAAAGAAGCCCAGCATAAATGAAAGAAAATGACAACAATCAAAGAGAAAAGACTGGTCAAGACTAGTATTAGGAAGGGGCACTGTGGCATAGAGAGGTGGCATCCATCCACTGGTTCACTCCCCAGATTGCCAAAATGGCTGGAGTTGGGTGCAGGAGCCCAAGGACTGGGGCCATCTTCCACTGCTTTCCCAGGCCATAGCAGAGAGCTGGATCAGAAGTGAAACAGCCAGGACTCAAACCAGGACCCATATGGGATGCTGGCACTGCAGGCAGTGGCTTTACCTACTACGCCACAATACTGGAGAGCTTTGTAGCAATTTTGAAAGAAAATCAGCAGAGGAAGTTCTCTCTCTCTCTCTCTCTCTCTCTCTCTCTCTCTCATTCAGCATTAGATATAATAATTCTTAAAAATTAATATTAGGAGACATAAATATGTCACTTTTAATAATGAACAGAACAGGTTTGCAATATATTGGAAAGCATAAAGCAACTTGACGATGTACTTGAACAAAAGAATACACATTCTGTGCAAGTGCTCACAGAACATTGTCTGCAGAGGACCTTTTGCTAGATCACAAAAGAACCTAAAGAAAATTAAAAGGCTAAAAATAAAAAAGGACACCCTGTGACCACAATAGATTCACCTGGAATATCAGTAAGAGAAGAACATTTGAGAAGTGCACAAATATGTGGAAAATAAGAACACACTCCTAGGGACTACAGAAACAAACCGTAAGGGTCATTAGCAAACATTGTGAAATGATTTGAAATGAAATGCACATAAAAAAGTAATGGGATACAGTTGAAGCTGAGGTTAGAGGAGGCTCAGTCTCTCCATTGCTATAGCTTTATAAAATGGGAAGTTGTGAGCACTTTAACTTTGCTATTCATCATTATGTAGGGTCTTTAAAGTTTGTAGACAATTTATCAGTATCTGCCACTTTATTAGTTCCACCAGAGGGCCAGCAGGGGGCAGCAAGCCACTGCTAAACAGTGAGCTTTGCACCAATACTCACCCTGGAGGAGCCAAGCACAGGCTTGCTACTACCAATGATGTATGCACAGCACCTACAGGAAAACAAGAGCATTTTTCCCTCAAGACTCAGCTAAGATATGGTTGCAGCTTCTGGAAGACTTGGGCAGTTTCCACATGTAGGTAAAGATGCTGAACATGACCCTGATGGCTTAGGAGAAAATACTTTTCTTGTCCATGGTGTTTCTCATTTTTTAAAAACATTTCATGGGGCAGCACTGTGGCATAGTGTTACTGGTAAAGCCCCTGCTTGCAGTGCCGGCGTCCAGTATAGGCATCAGTTTGTGTTCTGCCTGCTCCAGTTTTGATCCAGCTCTCTGCTATGGCCTGGGAAGACAGTAGAATGTGGCCCAAGTCATTAGGTCCCTGCAACCATGTGGGAGACCTGGAATAGGTTCTGGCTTCTGGCTTCAGATTGGTGTGGCTCTGGCTGTTGCAGTCATCTGGGAAGCGAACCAGTAGATGGAAGACTTCTCTCAAACTCTCTCTGCCTCTTCTCTGTAACTCTCCCTTTCAAATAAGCAAACCTTAAAAAAAATTTCATTTGAAAGGCAGAGACACAGACAGACACACACTCACACACACACATATATAGAGAGAGAGATTGACTTTGCATCTGCTGGGACTGGCCAGGGCAGTCAGAAGCCAGAATCTTATTCTGAATCCACCATGCTGGTAACAGAGAGATAACTATTGAGCTTGCTGCTCACCTGCTTTTGTATGAACAGGAAGCTGGAGCAGAATCAGTACTGGGACTTGAACCCAGGTACCATAACATGGAATGTGGGTCTTTTCACTACCGTGCCAAATGCTTTTTCTCTGAATGGTTATCTTATTTTCTGAAATGCTTCCGGGTAAGTTATTCTGTGTTTCTTCATATAAAGTTTAATGTATCCATTATTGAGTATTTTAATTGGATGGAGCTATATCATGCTGTGATATTTCTACAGATTGAAGAGGGCTTGGGGAAGAAATCCCAACACAGAGTCAGAGAGTGGCAGACAAAAATAGTGTGAAAATATACATAATGTATCAGAACATTGCAGTAAGGATTGATGGTCCTGCATTGGAGCCTGAGGTGAAAAGAAAAATCTGACCTCCTGCAGTCATGCTTTCATTAATTCTATATCATTCTCTTCTACACAACTTCAAAGTAGTTGTAAATGTCTTCAAAAGCAGAGGTGTTAAAGCTCACATTATGCTCAGTTTAGATATATTATTTGTACCCAAACCACAATCTGTTATCTTCTTATTTTCCTGAATTTATTAAAAGCAAATTTTCAAATAATCTATTTAAAATAAATGACTACTGAGTGTATCTCATTTTCATCTGTGAGAATTTCCTTGTTTAATTTACAATATTTGTCAAAGAAAAATCAGTTTTCCCTCTTTTCTTTTTTTTTTTACAGTCAGAGTGGACAGTGAGAGAGAGAGAGAGAGAGAGAGAGAGAAACGTTTTCCCTTTCCGTTGGTTCACTCCCCAATGGCTGCTGTGGACAGCATGGTACGGCCAGCGCACTGCACTAATCTGAAGCCAGGAGCCAGGTGCTTCTCCTGGTCTCCCATGCAGATGCAGGGCCCAAGGACCTGGGCCATCCTTCACTGCACTCCTGGGCCACAGCAGAGAGCTGGCCTGGAAGAAAAGCAACCAGGACAGAAACTGGTGCCCCGACTGGGACTAGAACTTGGGGTGCCAGCACCGCAGGTGGAGGATTAGCCTATTGAGCCATGCCACCAGCCCAGTTTTCCCTCTTCTAAGTAAAGACAGAGACTCGTGAGGCAAAATATCTCAACAAAGTTAGCTGGGCTGGAATTTGGCACAACGATTAAGCTGTCACTTGGGACATCCACATCAGCTACAAGAGTGTCTAGGATAGAGTCCTGGCTCTTCTCCTAAGTTCATCATCTTGCTAATGGGCACCCTTGGAGGCTAAACTACTCAGATCCATGCCAGCCATGAGGGAGACCTGGAATGAGTTCTTAGCTCCTGGCTTTGGCCTCACTCAGCCCCAGCTATTCTGGGCATTTTGGGAGTGAACCATCAGATGGATGATCTCTGCTGTCTTCTCAGTCTCTCTGGCATTCAAATAGAAGCTAATTTAGCAAACTAAGGGAATGGGATTCAGCATAGTGATTGGAGCACTGCTTAAGATGCCTACATTCTATGTCAGCATGCCTGAGTTCAAGTCCCACCGCTGCTCCTATTGCACAACAATTCCCCCAAACTCATTAGCATTGTTGTTATAGAACCCCCTCACCAGGACCTGCCCCATGGCATAGTGGGTAAAGTCACTGCCTGCAGTGCTGGCATACCATATGGGCACCACTTTGAGTCCCAGATGCTCCACTTTTGATCCAGCTCTCTGCTTTGGCCTGGGAAAGCAGTGGAAAATGGCCTAGGTCCTTGGGCCTCTGCACCTACATGGGAGACCTAGAAGTAGCTCCTGGTTTCAGATTAGTGCAGCTTCAGCCATTGCAGCCAATTAGAGTGAACCAGCAGATGGAAGATCTCTCTCTCTCTCTCTTTCTCTCTCTCTGTGCCTCTCCTCTCTCTGTGTAACTCTGAGTCTCAAATAAATAAATAAATCTTTAAAACAGAAACAACAAAAAAAGAACCCCCTAACCTATATGTGCTTGCACAACACACAGTAAGCCAATCACTGACATTGAGTGGTGGTAGATTGAGGTATTTATGGCAAAGTCCAAAGTAAGATGAGACCTTTTGCTTAATTTCAGGGCTTCCTGAGAAGTTAGAAGTAAAGGTTTGTATAGATTAAAATTGGGGCTGACAGGTGATTGTTGAGCTTTGGCCAAGTTCCTGGTTGTTCAGTGGTGCTTGTGATCTTCCTTTTATTGTTGGCAATGACATGTTCTTTAGGGAATTTTTATCATGTCCAGGTGGGCTTCAGTTGGCCTGGGGTTTACATGTAAATGGTAGTTATTTACTTCCCAGACTTGGATTTTTCTTACCTGGATCTGAAACTCCCCTAAATAATAGTTTCCAGACAAGTTTGGCTAACAGGGTTTTATCTATTGCAGAAACAAATGACTTCTTTTGTCCAGCAATTACTAGCTTGTCAGGCCAGCTGTATCACTCCCATTTTTCAAAAAAGGTTTATTTACTTCAGAGGCAGAGTTTACAGACAAGCAGGGAGAGAGAGAGTGAGAGCGAGAGAGAGAGAGGTCTTCCATCTGTTGGTTCACTCCCCAAATGGCCACAATGGACAGAGCTGAGCTGATCTGAAGCCAGGTGCCAGGAGATTCTTTCCACATGGATGCAGAGGCCTAAAGACATGGGCCATCTTCTGTTGCTTTCCAAAGCCATTAGCAGGGAGCTGGATCAAAAGTGGAGCAGCTGGGACTAGAACCATCCGTATGAGATGCTGGCACGGCAGGTAGAGGCTTAGCCTACCATGCCACAGCATTGGTCCCAAATATTTTTGATACCATACAGACAAGAATGCTTTGGGCTAAGAGACACAGACAAGAGGCTGAGCCCTGATTTTGTATTATAGAAGTTTTGTCTCAATTGCCCCTATTGCTTGTTATTCCTCAAACCTCAGGGAAAAGGAACAATGGCTGTCTGACCGGGGTATTGTAAGAATGAAAAGAGACAAAGTTTTAGGTATTTCTTTTATTAGTTATTTATTTACTTAATAGTCAAGTTAACAGAGAAAGAGAGATTTTCCATTGCTGGTTCATTCTCAGATGGTTGCATAAGCCAGGGATTGATCATGACAAAGCTAGGAGCTTCTTCAGGGTGTTCCACATGAGTGGTAGGGGAACAGGTACTTGAGTCACCTTCTGCTGCTTTTGCAAGGCCATTAGCAGATAGCTGGATCAGAAGTGGAGCAGCTGTGACTCAAACCAGCACCCATATGGGATGCTGAGTAGTAGTTGGCAGTTTTACCTGGTACACTACAACACCAGCCCCTGTAGGCATTGCTTCAGATAAAGTTTCTAGTCTCAGGTTTAGCTGTAGAGATCCTCTGCATTATGAGAAGGATTGCACAGCCAGTTTCTCTGCAGCTTTTTTTGTTGTTAAGATTTATTTATTTATTTGAAAGGCAGAGTTACAGAGAGGCAGAGGCAGAGAGAAGTCTTCCATCTGCTGGTGTTCTGCCCAGAAGGCTTCAATGGCAGAAGCTGAGACAATTCAAAGCCAGGAGCCTTGGAGCTTCTTCCAAGTCTCACACAGGTGTAGGAACCCCTGTACTTGGGCCACCTTCCACTCTTCTCCCAGGCAATGGCAGAGAGTGGATTAGAAGTGGAGCAGCTAGGATTTGAACCAGTGCCCATATGGGATGCTGGCACTGTGGCATAGCAGGTAAAGCCACTGCCCACAGTGCTAGCATCCCATATGGGCACTGGTTCATGTTGCAGCTGCTCCACTTCCAATTCAGCTCTCTACTATGGCCTGGGAAAGCAGTAGAAGATGCCCAAGTCCTGGGGCCCTGTACCTGCTCAGGATACTCGGAAGAAGTTCCCGGCTCCTGATTTGGATTGGCCCAGCTCTGGCCATTGTGGCCATTAGGGGAGTGAAACAATGGATGGACGAGCTCGAGACCTCTCTCTCTCTCTCTCTCTCTCTCTCTCTCTCTCTCTCTCTCTCCTTCTCAAATAAATAAGTAAATAAATAAATCTTTTTAAAAAAAGATTTAGCCTGCTACAGGTTTATTGAATTTCAAGTCCCATTTGCAGTTGCCTTAGCAAGGTCAGACCTATGGGCTTTCTATGACATGGAATGGGTGTTCCCCCCTCTGCTAAAGGGACATTTGTCAGATCCAGCCTGTTCAGTATCATAAAATTATTCACATATATGTGCCCCGGAAGAGTCTTGTGGCAAGATGACTGGATTAAACATTATAGCTTCAGGCTGGTGCCATGACTCACTAGGGTAATCCTCCTACTGCGACAGAGGCACTCAGGGTTCTAGTCCCAGTTGGGGCACTTGTTCTGTCCCGGTTGCTCCTTTTCCAGGCCAGCTCTCTGCTGTGGCCTGGAAAGGCAGTGGAGGATGGCCCAGGTGCTTGTACCCTGCACCCACATGGGAGGCCAGAAGGGAGCACCTGGCTCCTGGCTCCAGATGGGCACAGTGTGCCTGCCATGGCAGCCATTTGGGGTATGAACCAATGGAAAGAAGACCTTTCTTTCTATCTCTCTCTGTTTAACTCTGCCTGTCAAAAAAATTATAGCTTCAGAGTAACATTTTGGTTATCAAATAGTATGTTTTAATATCTTCCAAATAGCCCAAAATGAGCCAGTAACCTTTGCTCCAGGAGTGGAAGCACACACAGTGAGTTGTATGTATTGTGCTGGGTTGGCCAAAAGTGAGCTACTCTGTCCTGCAGTACACAAGTGACTGTTATTCTGAGACATATCAGCCAGCCTCACATGGCAATGCCCAGATCAATCTTACAGCATCAGTAATTTTATTTTTCCAAAGTTTGAATTAGTACTCTGCATCCTAATCCCAGCTTCTCAGGAACAACAATGTCAAAGAACTTCCTCAGAAGTTCACTGCGGGTGCTGTATAAAATTTCTAGCATTAGGTATGAGAACACTAAGTATCACATCTAGTTAGCATCTTTCCTTCAAAATGGGAGCCCTCGCTAGAGGATATAGTTCTGACAGAATGTTCTGTTATAGTTACTATCAAGTAATAATTCATTAAAAACCCTTCCTTTTTTTATTTTTTAGACAGACAGAGTGGACAGTGAGAGAGAGACAGAGAGAAAGGTCTTCCTTTGCCGTTGGTTCACCCTCCAATGGCCGCTGCGGCCAGCATGCTGCAGCCGGTGCACCGTGCTGATCCAAAGGCAGGAGCCAGGTGCTTCTCCTGGTCTCTCATGGGGTGCAGGGCCCAAGCACCTGGGCCATCCTCCACTGCACTCCTGGGACATAGCAGAGAGCTGACCTGGAAGAGGGGCAACCAGGACAGAATCCGGTGCCCCGACCGGGACTAGAACCTGGTGTGCTGGCGCCACTAGGATGAGGATTAGCCTATTGAGCCACGGCGCCCACCCTAAAAAACCCTTCCTTTATAACCACACTGCTTCATCGAATCTGATTTAGGATTGACACTAATGACTCATTGCATCTTGATTTTTGTTTCCTCCTTGTGACCAAAATCCATTTCTGAAAATGCAGCTGATCATGCTCCAATTTTTCCAGCTTTTATTTGACCTGGTTTTTGATCCAGACCCATGTCAAGAGAGAAACATTTAATGAGAAGGGGTCAGTGTGAGCACATTTTTAGCCAACTGTGAGCAACAAAGAGGATTTAGAAAGAATGGTCTTCAGGCTAACTTTACTTGCAGTCCATTAATAAACTTAGCTATATCTGTTATGCAGCCACAATTCACTATCTCAAGGTGCCAGGCCAGGAGTATTATACTGGGAATTATACTTCTGAAAAATTCTGCCAGGCAAGAGGCACAAAGCTCAAAAGAAAAATATATAACAATACTGGCCTGTGGAGTAGTGGGTAAAGATGCTATCTGCAATGCGGGCATCTCACATAGGCACTGGTTCATGTTCTGGCTGCTTCACTTCTGATCCAGTTCTTTGCTATGGCCTAGGAAGGCAGTAGAAGATGGCCCAAGTCCTTGGGACCCTGCACCCACATGGGAGACCTGGGAGAATCTCCTGGTTCCTGGCTTTGGATTGGCACAGCTCCAGCCATTACAGCTAACTGGGGAGTGAACCAGTGAATGGAAGACCTCTCTCTCTCTCTCTGCCTCTCCTTCTCTCTCTGTGTAACTCAGACATACCAACAAATAAATAAATCTTTTTTTTTTTTTTACAGGCAGAGTTAGACAGTAAGAGAGACAGAAAGGTCTTCCTTCCATCGGTTCACCCCCCAAATTGCTGTTGCGACCCATGCTGCACCAATCCAAGCCAGGAGCCGGGTGCCTCCTCCCAGTCTCCCATGCGGGTGCAGGGCCCAAGCACTTGGGCCATCCTCCACTGCCCTCCTGGGCCACAGCAGAGAGCTGGACTGGAAGAGGAGCAATTGGGACAGAACCAGAGCCCCAACTGGGAGTTGGAGCACAAATGAACAGACAGGACTTGAACTGGTATCCAAATAGGATGCTGGCATCACAAGTGGCATCTTTACCTGCTCTGCTGCACTGCCAGCCCCACTCACCGGAAGTCTAGGAACACTTGAAGCCATGTGTTCTGTGCTTAATTTGTGATATGCTAATGTTCTCAGTTATAACATGACATCATGAATACAAATTCTTACTGAACTCACAATATCACAATGTCATAAGAAACCTAAAATCCTAAAAGTTTTTCATTTTAGAGGAATTAATTAGGGAAAAGGTGAACACTCCATCTATATACAAAAGCATATCAAAGCTTAATAAACAGTAAAAGTACAGATATATTCCAGAACTTAGGTAAAACATCCAAATACAGAACCAATAATATTTTAAATAAACACATAAATCCATGAATTTGTTTGATTTATTCAGTCTTATGTAACTAATTCTTGATTGCTCTCCTTTAGAATTGTGCTTTTTTTAAAGATTAATTTTTTTAAAGTCAGTTACACAGAGAGGAGAGGCAGAGAGAGAGAGAGAGGTCTTCCATCCGGTGGTTCACTCCACAATTGGCCACAATGGCCAGAGACATGCCAATCCGAAGCCAGGAACCAGGAGCTAGCAGCTTCTTACAGGTCTCCCATGTGGGTGCAGGGACCCAAGAACTTGGGCCATCCTCTACTGCTTTCTACTGTCATAGCAGAGAGCTGGATAGGAAGTGGAGCCACCAGGTCTCAAACAGGTGCCCATATGGGATGCTGGCACTTCAGGCCAGGGCGTTAACCCACTGTGTCACAGCACCAGCCCCTTAGTGCTTTTTTAAAAAAAGTTTTTTTCTTTCCCTCAGAGTTCTGGAAATTTTTATCAAAATTAGTCAAAAACCTGTATTTAAGAACATTTACATCTGGCATTGTGGCTTAGCAGGTAAAGCTACTGCCTGCCATGCTAGCATCCCATATTGGGTGCTGGTTTGAGTCCCAGCTGCTCTGCTTCAGACCCAGCTCTCTGCTCTAGCCTGGGAAAGCAGTAGAAGACGGTCCAAATCCTCGGGTCCCTACACTTGCGTGGGAGACCCAAAAGAAGCTCCTGGCCCCTGGTTTCAGATTGGTACTGCTCTGGCCATTCATCTGGGAGTGAACCAGCAGATGGAAGACCTCGCTCACTGCCTCTGCCTCTCTGTAACTTAGGTCATATATAAGGACTTTTGAAAGCCTTAATCTTGGGCCAGCACTGTAGCACTGCAGGTAAAGCCATCACCTGCAGCTTTGACATCCCTATGGGCTTTGGTTTGAGTCTCAGCTGCTTCACTTGTGGTCCAGCTCCCTACTGATATGCCTGAGAAGGCTGTGAAAGATGTTCTAAGTGCTTGAGCCCCTGCAATCAAGTGGGAGACCCAGAAGAAACTCCTGGCTTTGGATCAGCCCAGCTCTGGCCATTGAAACCATTTGAGGAGTGAACCAGTGGATTGAATCAATCTCTCTCTCTCTCTCTCTCTCTCTTTCTCTCTCTAACTCTGCCTTTCAAATAAGATAAATAAATTTGTTTTAAAGACAAACCTTCTGGAGTGTGTAGACAGTATATAGAGTGTGTATAATCAACCAGACTCTGACAAATCCAACCAAAAAGTTACCATCATCATTAAGAAATGCTTCCAGGTTTGAATGCTGGCTTTGCCACTGCTTAGCAATAGCATCTTGGGTAATCTCCATTCTTCTTCACTTGGAAAATGGTGACAATAACGGTATGTTGTGCTTAAGCAAAAATGAAATGGGACAACACATTTTAAAACACTACTAGCCATGTCTAGCATGAATACCATTTTACCATTTTTCCTACTACTGTGCTATCAGATTGTATCCAGTGGGCCACACTTGAGTTCCCCTACTCTGAGCTTATAAGCCCAATGAACACGTCATGCAGCTGCAGAGACTTGATGTCTCCTGTATCCCTCCCTAGAGTGCTCTAGACCTCACATAGGACAATGCATGGGTGAATGTGTGGGAGAGAGTTGCCAGTGAGCATACAGCAGTGAGAAGACCCCCTGCCTTACAGAACAGTGGTTTATATAGAACAAAGTGGTCTGAATGGGCTTGGAGATCTGAGCTAAGGTTGGGCTGATGAGAAAGAGGGAGAGTTTGGGCTAGATTTCAGGGTCACTTGAGATAACAGTGTGAGCTGGGAGAGGTTTAGGCTGAGGCTGGACTGTGAGGCTGAGCTGCTGAGATATGGGGAGATAACTTGAGAGGAGTGAGAGAGATCTCAGGCTGAGAGCAGGAGTCTTCTGATAGTAACATGTGCAAAAGTCAAGGCAGGACAGGCCTGGTAAAGTAGGGTGGAGCTTATTGGCAAGCCAGAAAAATGGGGGCCTGCTTGTTGCTATGTTAGAGGTCATCATGGATCCAAGGCTTTTGTTTTTGCTCCATCACTGTGTATGATAAAGTCAGAACAAAGCATGCTTTGATGAAGGCGATTTCCAGTAGTAATTCTACAATAAAAATGTATCCAATCACAATCTGCTGCAGTTTGGATGTATTTCACTCTTTAGCTAAAGGCATTCATGTTTGGTGCCTTTCAGCTGGGAATCTGAGGAAATGTCCAACCAGGGTAAATGCCACAAGAGTGGCCGTGGACTCTAGTAGAGACAACAGTGTGCACCACCAGTGACAAAACCCAGCTCTAATTACAGAACTCCAAGTCCCCAGTGAGGGGCCACACAGTTAGCATCTTTCAAGTTCACAAGGTGTACTGTAAGGGTCGTGGAATGTCTACCGCCAAGGAACGACTCCAAGAGACACTCTCATGCAATCAGCAAAGGGTTTATTTTCTCCAGCATGCTGGGGCTGTCTGAACACTCAGGAACAGAGCAGCCCCGAGAGAAAGAAGGCTAGGGTTTTTATACGGTGCAACAAACAAATGGGAGGGGGCGAGTTCATGCAAAGGTCACTAAGTTACAGGAACTTATTGCAGCTCTTTCCGGGCACCTGCAAGCATTATCGCGTGAGACAGTTACACAAAGCAGTTTTACAAGGCCATTTCTCATGTGGATGGGGACAGTTTCACAGGCAAGTGGGGACACATGTTTCAAACATTGATAATTTGGTTCCTTATCACCATGGCTACACTTGGATTTTTGCAGTTTCAGTTTTATGGCTTTACTTGTAAGCTTTTAACCCTTCAGGCAGAGTCAAAATGAAGCCTTTGGTAGGGGTGGTATATGTGCCTTTAACAGATAAAAACAATGGTCTAGGTGGGAGTGATTTTATTTTCTGCTCTTTTCTTCCTGTGATATTTCAGTGGATTGTTCATCTCAGGCCTCAAAGCTTTTTGGAAACCAATAGCATCACAGCTCCTTTGGACTTCATCACACTGTTATTTTCAGCATGAAAATGTGTGGTTTGGTAGGGGTTTCTTATTCCTCAAAGAGGCAGAGAGCCTGACTGGCAGAGGAAGGCTGCAGAATAGGAATGTGTGTGTTACTTCTCTCACATGCCCACAGTTTACTTTAAAATAGGAAAATAGGTCTTCTGCAAAATGGCAAATTTTAGTTTATGACTGATTTTGAGGAGTGGCTTTCCTTTTCATGGACACTTAATTTTGTTCTGATGTTAATATACCAAATTTCTTCTGTGTACCAGATAACACCACCATTCACAAGTTAAGATTCTTGGTATTTGGATATGTGTTAGATGCTACTAAGAAAGCAGAGATGAGCTTTCTTTTTAAAGCTTTTGAGGTGGTGTCACAGAATAGCGTGTGGTAGATACAGTCAACTGCTTTGTTACCTTCCAACTAGGCAATCTGTAAATATTGAAACTTAAGATGGCAGGTGATGTCCTGTAGACACTGCTGTTCAGATTGGACATAACTGACAGAGTTTGTTCTTTCTCTCTAAAAGTGATAGGGGATTTGTAGCTTAGGGTTTGTTTGTTTATTTCTAATTTGCTGCTAATAATGTAAATGAATTTAACATTCTGTGTAAACTGTCATGTGTTACTGCACAGTATGCAGTGTTGCTTTGCCAAATAAAAGTTCAAAGTAAAATAAATCAAGTTATCAAGGATAAGAAATATTTTTTAAGATTTATTTAAGTATTTGCAAAGCAGAATGAGAGAGAGAGAGAGAGAGGTCCTCCATCCACAGGTTCCCTCCCCAGAGGGCTACAATGGTTGGATCTTGCTGATCTGAAGCCTAGAGCCAGGACCCTCATCCAAGTCTCCCACATGCGAGCAGAGGCCAAAGGATTTGTGCCATCCTCCACTGCTTTTCTAGGGCATTTTGAACCAGTGCTCTTATTAAATGCCAGCACTGCAGGTGGAGGTTTAACCTACTATGCCACAGTGCTGGCCCCAATAAAAATAATCAACTTACCAAAATTTAGAATTCTTTTTTTTTTTTTTGACAGGCAGAGTGGACAGTGAGAGAGAGAGAGAGACAGAGAGAAAGGTCTTCCTTTTTGCCATTGGTTCACTCTCCAATGGCTGCTGCAGACAGCACATCACGCTGATCCAAATCCAGGAGCCAGGTGCTTCTCCTGCTCTCCCATGTGGGTGCAGGGCACAAGGACTTGGGCCATCCTCCACTGCCTTCCTGGGCCATAGCAGAGAGCTGGCCTGGAAGAGGGGCAACTGGGATAGAATCCGGTGCCCCAACCGGGACTAGAACCCAGTGTGCCGGCGCCGCAAGGCAGAGGATTAGCCTATTAAGCCACGGCACCAGGCAAAATTTAGAATTTTTTAAAGTTTTATTTATGTATTTGAAAGGCTGAGTTAGAGAGTGGGACAGACATCTTCCATCTACTGGTTCAATCCCAGTTCTCTGCAGCAAGCAAGCACTGGGCCAGACTGAAGGCAGGAGCCTGGAGCTCAATTCAGGTCTCCTATAGGAGCAGGAGCCTAAACACTTGTGCCATTTTCCTCTGCTTTTCCCAGGCCATTAGCAGGGAGCTTGATCTAAGGTAGAGCAGCTGTGACATGGGACCATATGGATGCCAACATCACAGGTGGTGGCTTTACCCACAACATCACAATTCCAGCCCTGACATTAAAAATGTGCAAGGTACAGCCAGCATCATAAATTAAATGCAGTCTATCATATCTGCATCCCATAAGAGTGCTTCTTTGAGTCCAGAATGCTCCACTTCTAATCCAGCACCCTGCGAATGTGCCTGGGATAGCAGAAGATGGCCCAAGTGCTGGGACCCCTGCCACACATGTGGGAGAACCACATGGACTTCCCTGGCTTCTGGCTTCTTCAACCTGTCCCAGCTCTGGCTGTTGCAGTCAGTTGGGAAGTGATCCAGATGATCACTTTCTCATTGCCTTTATTTTTTTTGGAATTCTTTCAAATAAATAAAACTAGGATTTATACCCTACATTAAGTTAGTAATTTTTTTATAAAAATATATATATTAATGATAATTTTTGCAAGAGGTTTTTCATATTTGATTTTAAAGTCTACAACACTTTCTACAACACATTTATTTATTTGAAAGGCAGAGATACAAAGAGAGAGAGAGGGAAAGAAAGAGATCTTCCATCCAATGACACTACCCAAATGACTGGGAGTTGGGTCAGGCAGGAGCCAGTAGGCAGGAGCCAGGAGCTTCTTCTGGGTCTCCCATACAGGTTCAGGGGCTCAAGTACCACATTTCTCTGCTTTGCCCAGGTGCATTAGTAAAGAGCTGGATTGGAAGTTGAGCAGCTGGGATTCAACTGAGCTGGTACCCATATAAGATGCTGGCAATGAGGTGGAGGATTAACCTTCTATGCCACAGTGCCTGCCCCAATCTAATAACTTTAAAAATTTTTGAGAGAGATAAAGAGAGGGAGAGAGAGAGTGAAATGTCTTCCATCTACTAGTTCACTCTTCAAATACCCACAATGGCTGGAGCTGAGCCAACCCAGAACAGGAGCGAGGAGCTTCTTGCAGATCCCCCAAGCTCAAGCACATCTTGCACTGCTTTCCTAGGATTAGCCTACAATGCCCTCTAAATAACATTTTCAACCATCTAATCAACTGCAACTTCTTGTTTTTTATTGTTTTTATTTATTTGATAGATAGAGTTAGACAGTGAGAGAGACAGAAAGGTCTTCCTTCCATTGCTTCACCCCCAAATGGCTGCTACGGCTGTTGCTGTGTGGATCCGAAGCCAAGAGCCAGGTGCTTCCTCCCTGTCTCCCAGGTCTCCCATGTGGGTGCAGGGGTCCATGCACTTGGGCCATCCTCCACTGCCTTCCTGGGCCACAGAAGAGAGCTGGACTGGAAGAGGAGCAACTGGGACTATACCCAGCACCCATATGGGTTGCCAGCACTGCAGGTGGAGGGTTAACCAAGTGAGCCATCAACTGCTTTTCTAGGATTAGCCTACTACGCTACAGTGCCTGGCCCCTCTAATAACATTTCAACCCTCTCCTCAACTGCAATCTTTTAAAATTTCCATTTGATTGACTCCTTCCCAACAACTAGCCATCTCTTATAAGCTATTTTCTCCTCCTTCATTGTTTAGTTATGGCCTGTCATTAAAAATGCTTGTCCTTATGGCTGACATTGTGGCACATCAGGTTAAGATGCTGTCTGTGGTGGCAGCAACCCAAATGGGCACTGGTTTGATTCCTCATGTCCCACTTCTGATTCATCTCCTAGCTAATGCACCTGGGAAAACAGGAGAGGCTGGCCCAAGTCCTTGGGACCCTGCACCCATGTGGGAGACCTGGATGTCTCCTGGCAGTGGCTTCTGCCTGGCCCAGTCCTGGTTGTAGTGGCCATTTGGCTAATGAACTAGCCAATGGAAGATCTTTCTCTCTCTCTGTTCTCTCTCTGTAACTCTACGTTTGAAATTAATTAATCTTAAAGAGAAATGTTTATCTGAGAAGACTAGGATACTAAGAGTATCTAATTTTTTTAAAGATTTCATTTGTAAGCCAGAGTTCACAGAAAGAAAGGAAGAGACAGAGATCTTTGGTCTACTGGTTCATTCCTCAGATCGCCACAATGGCTTCACCTGAGCCACCATGGCCATGGTGGCAGGGGTGGCAGGAACCCAAGGACTTGGCAATTTTCCATTATTTTCCTTGGCACATTAACAGGGATCTAGATCTGAAATGGAATAGTCAGGACTGGAACAAGTGCCCATGTGGGACACCTGTGTCACAGGGGCTGGCTTTACACAACATGCCACAACACTGGCCTCTACACTTGACTTTTCTTGATGTATTTAAACTGTTCTACGGATTTTTTTTTTCTGCTTTTGTTTCTAAGATGTATTATTGTCTTTTTTGTTAAAGATTTATGAATTTATTTGAAAGGCAGAGTTATAGAGAGGCAGAGAGAGAGTTAGAGAGAGGTCTTCCATCTGCTTGTTCACTCCCCAAAAGGCTGCAATGGCTGGAGTTCTGCCAATCTGAAGCCAGGAGCCAGGAACATCTTTTGGGTCTCCAACACTAGTGCAGAGAGGCCAAGTACTTGGGCCATCTACTGCTTTTCCAGGCCATAGCAGAGAGCTGGATCAGAAGTAGAGCAGTCATATGGGATGCCAGCACTGCAGGCAGTGGCTTTATCTGCAGTGCCACAGCACCGGCCTCAGGTGTACTTGTTTCTAAGTGTTCTCGTTCTTTTATAAGGTTGAATGCTTACAGCCTTCACACATACTATTTCAATGTCTAAGTTTGGATACCATTCCACTAGGTTTAACTTCTAAGTTATCTGGGGGAGCTTCCCATTAGAAGAAGCACAGTACAAAAGGATTTTCTTTTATCTTTTGTTAACTAATTACATGAGGGAAAGAAATTTTGTGTTTTGTCAAGATAATCTCATGTATTTTCTATCTTTGGGTTTAGAAAACTGAATGTTAAGAGTTATTTTTAACATCTTTTAAGTGTATATTTCTACTAATCAGATATTAAATATACTTAATAAATATATTTAAACATAATTTGACTCTTTATATAAGTGAATGATTATTATTTCATAATGATCAGAGATCCTATGTTAACCAACTATTTTTTTATTTTTGATATCTGACATTTTTTTCAAAATCAAAGTTCTAAATCAACTGTTTTGACCTTGATTTCTTTGTGGATCCCTGGAAATCAACAAAAGATGTAGTTTTCAACTTGCAGAGATGATGGCTAATTAGGCTCCCTTTACCTGAAAAGTATTATCTAGCTGTAATATCATAAATTTTAAGTTGTTGCATTGATATAGAAATGCTATTGATGTGAGTTTCCCAGGGGTTATGTAACATGGAGAAGTCCAATGGTGAAATCTAACAAGCTGCTGTTCTTCAAAAAGCAGAGGGGGGTTCCTTGGGTACTTTAGAAGAATTTTGAAATTGCTCCAGTGCTATCATTGCTCGAAATGATGAACTGGTTTGTAAAATACTGCTGTACTTTTTCAAATCCTGTGGGCATCTCCTTTGCTAAATTGCTAAATTACTTTAAAAATTTCAATTGTGATGATTTTGTCTTTTTCATCCACAGTTCTTGTTCTTCTCCAGGAGGATTTATATTTATAAGACCATTAAAAATAATTATAAATATGGGTTTCTCATGGAAGATCAATGGAGTAACCATGAATTTCTAGAACTCTGAAAAATAAAACAGAATTGTGAAACTGCTGATGGAGATCAAAAGAGAAAAAAATAATTACAGGAGACTCAATGAATTGGTGAAATTTGTGGGTTTTTAATGTCTTAGTTAAGACATTGTTCTGTTTTTTCAAATGATTTATTTATTTGAAGAGCAGTGTTACAGAGAGGCATGGGTAGAGAGGTTTTCCATCCACTGGTTCACTCCCCAAATGGCCATAATGGCCTGAGCTGGGCCAATCCGAAGCCAGTAGCCAGCAGCTTCTTCAGGGTCTCCCACATGGGTGCAGAGGCCTAAGGACTTGAGCCATCTTCTACTGCTTTTCCAGACCACACCAGAGAGTTGGATCAGAAGTGGAGCAGCCAGGACTTGATTTGAATCAGTGGCCATATGCGATGCCGGCACTGAAGGGGGAGGTTTATTTAACATTTTATACCATAATGAGGACAACCTCTAATAACATTTTCAATCATCTTCTGAACTGCAGCTTTTTTAAGTTTCCATTTGATTGACTGCTTTCAAATTTCTAGTCCTCTCCTGTAAGCTATTTTCTCCTCCTTTACTGTGGCCTGAGTTAGAAATGCTTACCTTTATGACATTGTGGCATAGCAGGTTAAGCTGCTGCCAGTGACAGTAGCACCCATATGGGCACTGGTCTGATTCCTGGTGGCCCAATTCTGATCCATCTCCTAGCTAATGCACCTGGGAAAGCAGGAGAGGATGGCCTAAGTCCTTGGGTCTCTGTACCCCTGCAGGAGACAAGGATGAAGCTTCTGTCTGTGGCTTCAGCCTGGCCCATCCCTGTAGTGGTGGCCATTGGGGAAGTGAACCAACAGATGGAAGGTCTCTTTGTTTTCTCTCTCTGTAACTCTACCTTTAAAATAAATAAATAAATGTTAAAAATGTTAATAAAAATGTTAAAATGTTTACCTTAGAAGCCTAGGATAATAAGAGGGCTTGATTATTTACATCTGTGTTTTTCAAGATTTCTTTATTTGAAAAATAAGATTTGGGTAGGGTAGCTTGATATCATGGTGCAGAGGCTGTAGGCTCTTGGTGGGAGAAGCATCCCTTGCTATGTGCCAGAAGCACAGCACTGTGTCTTTTACACAAAGTGGGGAGCACCACACATTCCTTTCTCCACCCTACTCCACTTCACTCTTTGTTTCTTCTGAATTGTAGATAATTGATTTCATATCTTACTATGAAATATAGATCTTTACAGCTATTTCCTCCTAAGCCTTGCTTTGCATTTATTCCATTAATTTGTGTTGTACTTTGATTCTAATCATCTTATTTCTGAATTTCCCATGTGATTGATTCAATAACTCACTGTCCATTTGGGAATATGATTCTTATTTACTACAAGTTTGAAGAATTCTTCAATATCCTTCTGGTTTTGGTTTCCAGGGTTGTACATTTTTAAATTTTTTTTTATTTGAGGAACTAAGAGACAGAGCAAAAAGGAGAGAGAGGCACAGGGATCTCCTATCAACTGACTTTCTCCAGCTACCACAATACCTGGACTCCACTAGCCTAAGGCCTAGCACTGAGAACTCAAGCCAGGTTTGTACCATGGATAGCAGGGCTCCAGGTACTTGGCCCATTCTTGGCTCTTTCTTTTTCTTTTAGAAAGCTTTAATTTAATGAATACACATTTCATAGGTACAGCTTTAGGAATATAGCAGTTCTTCCCCCCTTCCCACCCTCGCACCCCCACTCCTGTCCCACCTTCTACTCCCTCTTCTATCCCATTCTTCATAAAGATTCAATTGTAATTATCTTTATATACAGAAGGCCAACTCTGTAGTAAGTAAAGATTTCAACAGTTTGTAGAGACACACAATGTCTAAAGTACTTTTTTTTGGACAGGCAGAGTGGACAGTGAGAGAGAGAGAGAGAAAGGTCTTCCTTCTTGCCACTGGTTCACCCTCCAATGGCCGCAGCGGCTGGCGCATCTCGCTGATCTGAAGCTAGGAGCCAGGTGCTTCTCCTGGTCTCCCATGCGGGTGCAGGGCCCAAGCACTTGGGCCATCCTCCACTGCCTTCCCGTGCCATAGCAGAGAGCTGGCCTGGAAGAGGGGCAACTGGGACAGAATCTGGCGCCCCAACCGGGGCTAGAAACCGGTGTGCCGGCGCCGCAAGGTGGAGGATTAGCCTGTTAAGCCACGGCGCCGGCCCTAAAGTACTTTTGAAGATGAGTTTTACTGTTAATTCTCACAGCACAACTCATTAAGGACAGAGGTCCTACATAGGGAGTAAGTACACAGTGACTACTATTGTTGATGTAACAATTGACACTTTTGTTTATGATGTCAGTGATCACCTGAGGCTCTTGTCATGAGCTGCCAAAGCTATAGAAGCCTTTTGAGTCCACAAACTCTGTTAGTATGTAGACAGGGCCATAAGAAAAGTGGAAAGTTCTCTCTAGCCTTCTGAAAAAGGTACCTCCTTTGATGTCCTCTGCTTTCCACGGGGTCTCACTCACAGAGATCATTTATGTAGATTTTTTTTTTTTTTTGCTACAGTAAAATGTTCTCATGGGATTTTTAGCTAGATCCAAAGGCCTTAAGGGCTGATTCTGATGTCAATGTGCTGTTTAGGGCATTTGTCATTCTATGAGTCTGCTGTGTGGCCTGCTTTCCATGTTGGATCATTCTCTCCTTTTTAATTCTATTAATTAAGTAACATCAAGTGTCTACTAATTAAATTAATAAATTTAATTCCTTTTTATTCATCTTGTTGAAATGTTTTGTGTCTATACTTTCCACTTAATGACAGGTGTGAGGACTGGAGGCATTGATACTAAACTACCTTGAAAGGTTTAATGGAAACTTTAAAACCATGGTGGAATATTTTTTTACAATCAGAATGAACAAGAAACGAGTGGTTTGTGAACCTTTGTCCTTGGAGGAGTCTCACCGTCTCCACCTTTGAGGCTGGGCACTCCCAGAGACTTTATACCAATGATACATTTACTATAATTTAAGTTAAAGTTATTTAATTAAAGCTTAAAAAAAAAATCAAGTAGACACTTGATGTTATTTATGTGATCCCTTTGAGCCTATCTATATGAACAGTTACACATTTGTTTTTTAAGGATTTATTTTTCTATTTAAAAGTCAGTTACACAGAGAGAGAGAGGTAGAGAGAGGGAGGTCTTCTATCCAATTGTTCACTCCCCAGTTGGCTGCAACAGCTAGAGCTCTGCTGATCCAGAGCCAGGAGTTTCTTCCAGGTCCCCCACATAGGTTCAGGGGCCCAAAGACTTGGGCCATCTTCTACTGCTTTTCCAGCGCATAACAGAGCTAGATTGGAAGTGGAGCAATCAGGATTCAAACCAGTGCCCATATGGGATGCCAGCACTGGAGGTGGGACTTGAAGTGGTACCCTTGTGGAATTCCAACACTGCAGATGGGTGGCTTTACCCTTTAAGCCATGGCCCCAGCCCCTTCTATATGTGTTGTTTTCATCTTTCAGCTTTTGAACTCTTTGTATCCCTGACTTTTTTTTGGGGGGGGGGGGGCACTGCAGTGTTAAACGAAGAAAAACTGCAGCTTACAGCACTGGCATCCTATACAGGCCTAGGTTCAAGTCCCAGCTGCTCCATTTCCAATCCAGCTCCTGGCTAATGTGCCTAGAAAAGCAACATTAAGATGACCCAAGTACTTGGACACCTACACCCACATGTGAGACCCAGAATAAGCCTCTGCTTCCTGGCTTTGGATTGGCACAGCTCTGTCTGTTGTGGCCATCTGGAGAGTGAACCAGTGGATGGAAGATCTATATCTCTTCTCTCTAACTCTGCCTTTCAATTTAACAAATCTTTAAGAATCATTTTTGTCCTACTGCAAAATCATTAAACATTTCTCTTTATATTAATACACATTGTATTGTTCCTAGCTTTTTTAGTGTAGCCTGGTAATCTTTGCCTTTTTAAACTATTCAACTGAGAAATAGCTACAAATACCTGTGGGGTACAATGTGATCATCTGATGAATGTTAATTCTGGAATTGTCTAATCAGAATAATTCATTCATCACCTCCTATACTGTATGGTGAGTACTTTCAAAAGCCTCTCTTAACAAGTTGAAATATGAAATACAGCATTGTAGTTTCCATGCTTTGCAGTACAGCTGTAGACTCATTTCTCCTGTCTACTGGAAACTTTGCACCCCATGACCAATGTATCTCCTTTGTCCTTAATCCACCATTTCTCCCCCTCACTTGCTGGTAACCACAATTATTCTCAATTGACATGCATTTCACAGGTGTGCTCTGGTGGGCCCAAAACTGGGGACAGGGAGGTCGGGGCCTAGTCTCCACCCTTGGCACAGGCAAGCACCCACAGGGCCCACTGGAGTGGTGGTGCTCTGCTATCCATGTCCCCTCCCACAGCTGTGACCAGGTGCCGAGGACAGCTGCTATTCTCCTATTGGAGGGCCCTCCCACAGCCATGGCTGGGCACCCAGCTGCAGCCCAGGCAAGCCATTGTAGGGTGGACATTCATCAAGGATGGATGAGGGTGATGGGTGAGGGTGTGTAGTGCAGGAAGATGAAGATGGTTAGGAATCATGGGAAGTCAGCCCTTACCATGTTGCCATTTTTCCTTTTAGTAAATTTTGGAAAATTATTTTTTTAAATTTTTTTCTTTTTTTTTATTTAGTAAATATAAAGTTTCCAAAGTACAGTTTATGGATTACATTTGCTTTCCCCTCCCCCCATAATTTCCCTCCCACTTGTGCCCCTCCCATCTCCCGCTCCCTCTCCCATTCCATTCACAACAAGATTCATTTTCAATTATCTTTATATACAGAAGATCGATCAGTATATATTAAGTAATGATTTCATCAGTTTGCACCCACACAAACACAAAGTGTAAAAATATTGTTTCAGTACTAGTTATAGCATTACTTCACATTGGACAACATATTAAGGACAGATCCCACATGAGACATAAGTACACAGTGACTCCTGTTGTTGACTTAACAATTTGACACTCTTGTTTATGGCATCAGTAATCTCCCTAGGCTCTAGTCATGAGTTGCCGAGGCTATGGAAGCCTTTAGGGTTCGCCAACTTCGATCTTATTCCGATAGGGTCATAGTCAATGTGGAAGTTCTCTCCTCCCTTCAGAGAAAGGTACCTCCTTCTTTGATGGCCCCGTTCTTTCCACTGGCATCTCACTCACAGAGATCTTTCATTTAGTTTTTTTTTTTTTCACCAGAGTGTCTTGGCTTTCCATGCCTAAAATACTCTCATGGGCTCTTCAGCCAGATCAAAATGCCTTAAGGGCTGATTTTGAGGCCAGAGTGCTGTTTAGGACATCTGCCATTCTATGAGTCTGCTGTGTATCCCACTTCCCATGTTGGATCATCCTCTCCCTTTTTTATGCTAACAGTTAGTATTCACACGTTTTTTAAAAAGATGTACAATTTCTGAATGATTTCTCTTAGGATTAGACCCAAGGCAAGGATGTATGTTCACATGTTGGATCGTTCTCTCCCTTTTTGATTCTATCAGTTAGTATTAGCAGACACTAGTCTTGTTTGTGTGATCCCTTTGACTCTTAGACCTATCAGTGTGATCAATTGTGAACTGAAATTGATCACTTGGACTAGTGAGATGGCATTGGTACATGCCACCTTGATGGGATTGTATTGGAATCCCCTGGCATGTTTCTAACTCCACCATTTGGGGCAAGTGCGATTGAGCATGTCCCAAATTGTACATCTCTTCCCTCTCTTATTCCCACTCTTATATTGAATAGGGATCACTTTTCAGTTAAAATTTAAACACCTAAGAATAATTGTGTGTTAATTACAGAGTTCAACCAATAGTATTAGAAGAAAACAAAGAAAAAATGCTAAAATGGATAAAGTATTACATTGTACATCAACGGTCAGGACAAGAGCTGATCAAGTCACTGTTTCTCATAGTGTCCATTTCACTTCAATTTTGGGAAATTATTAAAATCCCTTAAATGTCCCACCACTCCTGTAGGTAGGTTTGTAAATTCTATAGACTGCCACTATTTCTAAGGTATGCTAACTAGATACCATGTTGGGAGTTCTCTCACCTCCTAACTCTCACATTATGCTATACATAGCACCCATGCTGAGTTAGGTCTTGGAATTCTTGGTAATAAAGAAGCAATAGGACTCTGAATACTGACTCAAAAATCTAGAAAAGTGAAATATTTAAAAATATGAACATTGCCAACCAAGGCTGCCTGATCACTCTGCAAAAGCCCACAATGGCCAGGGTTATATCTATGAAAGCCAGGAGGTAGGGACTCCATGTGGGTTTCCATGCAGATGGCAGAAATCCAAGTTTTTGAGCCATGATCTATTGACTCAAAAGAACACTTGTGGTGCCGGTGCTGTGGTGTCATGAGTAAAGTCACCACCTGCATTGCCAGCAATCCATGTGGGCATCACTTTGAGTTCTGGATGCCCGCTTCCAATCCAGCTCTCTGTTATGGCATGAGAAAGTAGAAGAAGATGGCCCATGGCCTTGGGCCCTTGTGCCTGTGTGGGAGAGAGACCTGGAAGAAGCTCCTGGCTCCTGGTTTTGGATCAGTGTAGCTCTAGCCATTGCAGCTACCTGGGTAGTGAACCAGCAGATGGAAGACCTCTCTCTCTATCTCTGCATCTCTGTAACTATGCATTTCAAATCAATAACTAAAACTTTAAGAAAAAAAATACTTGCAGTAAGTTGATTTGGAGGTCTGGAATAGCCAGGACACACACAAGCACTCTGATATAAATGTGGTATGTCCAGAGAAGTAGCTTAACCTAGTGTATCATGATGCCTATGCTTCCAATGTCTGGTTTGTGCAGCCTGTGACCTAGGCCCCATGTGTCCAACAGGAAGTCTCAGGATTCTCCACATGATTACTGTACAAGAAGGCAAACTCCCAAAGACAAAATACTTTTCAAATTACGTTTGTATCATATTTACTGTTGTCTCATGGGCTAGAACTAAAGTGAACTGGAAAATGTCAGGGGTCCCTGTGGAGAAGAATTCTATCAAGGTTTGTATACAGAGAGGAGTGTCATGGAACAGTAAAAGAAAGCTGTAATAGATATATTATGTCAATTTTTCCTATACATATAATTGTGGCCAAAAACTAACTTTAAGCTGGATACTTTAGTGGAATTTTAGATACATAAAAGCAAGAGATGTTGTAAGGAAAACAGTATTGCCTGAGTAATTTTCTGTGTAATATAGATACTAATGAAAGCAGGTTTCTTTTTGGTGTACTGCTAATTAATTGGACAATCCCAATGAATATTATAAATTATTTATGCAGTGACATTGATTTTTATTTTTATGATTTTATGTATTTGAAAGGCTGTTACAGAGAGACAGAGGCAGAAAGAGAGATGGTCTTCCATCTGCTGATCACTCCCCAAATGGCCTCATTGGCTGAGACTGGGCCAATCTGAAGCCAGGAGCCTGGAGATTTTTTCCAAGTCTCCCATGTTGGTGCAAGGGACCCAAGGACTTAGGTTTTCTTTTCTTTTTCTTTTTTATTTGACAGGTAGAGTTATAGACCATGAGAGAGAGACAAAGAGAAAGGTCTTTCTTCTGTTGGTTCACCCTGCAAATGGCCACCATAGCCAGAGCTGCACCAATCCGAAGATAGGAGCCAGGTGACCCTTTCTGGTCTCCCACATGGGTGCAGGGACCCAAGCACCTGGGCCATCCTCCACTGCCCTCCTGGGCCACAGCAGAGAGCTGTACTATAAGAGAAGCAACCAGGACTAGAATCAGTGCCCATGTGGGATGCCAGTCCCGCAGGCAGAGGATTAACCCAGTGTGCCACGGTGCTGTTCCAGGACTTGGGTTTCCATCCACTGCTTTCCCAGTCCATAGCAGAGCGCTAGATCAGAAGTGGAGCAGGTAGGACTCAAATTGGTGTGCATATGAGATGCCCACACTGCAGCAGGAAGCTTCACCCACTACTCTACAGTGATGGCCCCTGACATTGATTTTCTTTTTACAGAATTGGTAACAAATGAATATTTTAATTAGCCTAACAATAGTCTATGTTTAACCTGAGTGATTGGTAGAGTTGTGTGTGCTCTTTCAGGGTCTTTGCTGCTCTTCCCATGTGTAAAGCCTATATTCCCCCATAGGGAGGGTACTTTATTTTTGTTGCGCAGCTAATATGCCCATTTGTCTCTATGCCTTTCCTTCATGATCTTGCTAGCACAGTAGAATTTATGAAGAATCTAGACTATTTGTCTCACCACTCTCTCTGAATAATTTCTCTTGCAGATAAGATCCTGAAGACATCTACATGTACCCAAGACCAACAAAAAAGAATATATTGCCAGTAAGTTATTTATTCCTCAGCTTCTTTCACTTTGTATTTATTTTTTTTATTTTATTTTTTGACAGGCAGAGTTAGACAGTGAGAGACAGAGAGAAAGGTTTTCCTTCCTTTGCTTCACCCCCAAATGGCCGCAATGGCTGGCGCCCCAGCTCTAGTTGTTTGTGACCATTTGGGGAGTGAACCAGTGGATGGAAGACTTTTCTCTGTCTCTCCCTCTCTGTAACTCTACTTTCAAATAAATACTAAGAAGAAGAAGAACATGCGGAACACAAACTGGTGCCCATATGTGATGCTGGCACCATAGGTGGATGTTTAGCATACAATGCCACAATACTGGCACTGAGAGAGAGACTGTGACCTTCAGTCAACTGATTTACACTCCAAACACCCACAGCAGCCAGGGCTGAGACAGGGTCATAGCTGAGAACTAGGAATGTAGTCCTGGCCTCTCACTTTGAGTTGAGAAGCCTACATTCTAGAGTTGCCAATGCTGACTTCTAGTGTTCTAGATTTGGAAAAAATCAAGAATTTGGAGCAGGCCTGATCGCACAGCCAAAATTGCTGATGTAGGGCCACGGCATTAGGCTAAATGACTGTCTTTTCCCTTGCCATGGTAGAAACTGCTACACGCCTTCTCCTGGAAGTTAACCTGTTTGTATCATCACTGAAAGTTTTTTCTCTTTTTACTGGTGTCCTGTTGATTCCATTCTGCAATTCACCTTGACAGGTTGACCCTATATCATCTGACACATCTGTATCTCCTGCTTGGGCTTCTTGCACAGCATGTAGACCACTATATTTACTCCCTGTTGAGCATTTCCTTATAGCTGTCCAAATGGCACCTCAAGCTGCTCAAATCTAAAATGAAAACCTGGGGCTGACATTGTGACATTGTGGTATAGTGGGTTAAACAGCTGCCTAGGATGCCAGCATCCTTTATGGATTTTGGTTTGTTTCCTGGTTGTTCCATTTCCAATCCAGCTCCCTGCTTAGCGTACCTCTGCAAGCAGCAGAAGTTGCTCCAAGTGCTTGGGCACCTGCACTTGGTCTCACCTATGTGTAAGACCCTGATGAAGCTTCTGGCTCCTGATTTCAGTCTGGTTCAGCTCTAGCTGTTACATCCATTTTGGGAGTGGAGCAGCTGATGGCAGATCTTTCTCTGTCTTCAGTCTCTTGAAACTATGTCTTTTATTTATTTATTTATTTATTTTTTATTTTTTTGACAGGCAGAGTGGACAGTGAGAGAGAGACAGAGAGAAAGGTCTTCCTTTTGCCGTTGGTTCACCCTCCAATGGCCGCCGCGGTAGGCACACTGCGGCCAGCGCAGTGCGCTGATCCGATGGCAGGAGCCAGGTGCTTATCCTGGTCTCCCATGGGGTGCAGGGCCCAAGGACTTGGGCCATCCTCCACTGCACTCCCTGGCCACAGCAGAGAGCTGGCCTGGAAGAGGGGCGACCGGGACAGGATCAGTGCCCCGACCGGGACTAGAACCCGGTGTGCCGGCGCCGCAAGGCAGAGGATTAGCCTAGTGAGCCGTGGTGCCGGCGAAACTATGTCTTTTAAAAGAAGTTAGTTAATCATTAAAAATAAAGACGATAAAAAACACATAATTCATTCTTTCATTTTAAATATTACTGCCTAATATCCTTGACTGAAATAACCAAAATTAAAATTTTTCTGGGATGCTCCTTAAGCTTATATCTTTTTTTTTCTCAGAAACTTTATATTTAAGGAATACAAACTTCATGCGTTTCATAATTATGACGTTAAGAACATAGTGATTCTTCCTGCTGTGCTCACATTCCCACCACACTCCCACCCCTCTTCTTCCTCCCTCTCTTATTCCCATTCTTATTTTTTATTAAGATCTATTCACAATTAACTTTATACACATGATTAACTATACTAATTAAAGAGCTCAACAAATAATATGAAAAAAACGGTTCAATAGTTGAGAAAGGCTGTTCAAAGTTATTGCTTCTCAAATTGTCAATTTCATTTCTATAGATTGCCTTTAGGTGCTCTATTAGTTATCACAGATCAGGGAGAACATATGGTTAAGTATGATGTTTTCCAGTTTCATACATTTTGCTGCAAATAACAGGATTTTATTTTTAATCTCTGCCGGCGCCGTGGCTCAACAGGCTAATCCTCCGCCTTGCGGCGCCGGCACACTGGGTTCTAGTCCCGGTCGGGGCACCGATCCTGTCCCGGTTGCCCCTCTTCCAGGCCAGCTCTCTGCTGTGGCCAGGGAGTGCAGTGGAGGATGGCCCAAGTGCTTGGGCCCTGCACCCCATGGGAGACCAGGATAAGCACCTGGCTCCTGCCATTGGAACAGCGCGGTGCGCCGGCCGCAGCGCGCTACCGCGGCGGCCATTGGAGGGTGAACCATCAGCAAAGGAAGACCTTTCTCTCTGTCTCTCTCTCTCACTGTCCACTCTGCCTGTCAAAAAATTAAAAAAAAAAAAAAGAAAAGAAAAAAAAAGAAAAATATTATGTGGAATACATATGCCATAATTTCCTTTTTAAAAAAAGATTTATTTATTATTTATTTGAAAGTCAGCATTACACCAGAGAGGCAGATTTTTTTTTAAGAATTATTTATTTATTTGAAAATCAGAATAACACAGAGAAAGGAGAGGCAGAGAGGGAGGTCTTTCATCCATTGGTTCACTCCCAAATTGGGCACAATGGCTGAAGCTGGGCCCATCCTAAGCAAGAGCCAGGAGCTTCTTCCGGATCTCCCATGTGGGTTCAGGGGTCCAAGGACTTGGGCCATCTTCTACTGCTTTTCCAATGCATAGCAGAGAGCTGGATCAGAAGTGGAGCAGCTGGGTCTAGAACTGGCACCCATATGTGATGCTGGCGCTTCAGGTCAGAGCATTCACCTGATGCACCACAGTGCCAGCCCCAAGAGGCAGAGATTTCTTTAATGTTGAGATTTTCATTATCCCTGGTATAAACATCAATATTCCTTCTCTCCTGTCCTTTTCTTATTATGTTCTTCCCTTCCTGTACCAGTAGGTACAAGGTTTCTTCAGATCCCCTTCTCTTTCCTTTTCTGCATTCTTTGATATTCTTCTTTAGGATACTTCATTAGCTCTATTCACTGAAATTCTGCTGCTTTGATCTCTACTGAGCTCTACGTTGTATTTCTAGTTGCCCGTTGTTGATCCCAACATAATTAACAACAGAAAATTCAAACACAATGTGTCCAAGTTCAGTCTCACTTCTTTCCATCATATTCTTGTTGATTTTTTTTCCCCAATTTCAGTTTCCTGTGCCATGTCCATGCAGTCTTTCATGCACACATCATGGAATTGAACTCGTTTTAACCCTCTGCACAACCCATCGGTGCTGAATTGTGTTTGTGCTTCCTGACTTTTGTGTTCTCTATTCTTAATGCTCTATATTTAATGGTTAGTGATGATATTTCTTTCTGATTTCTTGTCCAATTCTTCCTTTCTTTCTCTCCATTCTCCTTCCAGAGTTTGTCTTTAAATGCAAATCTGGGGGCCGGTGATGTGGTGTCTACATCTGATATGGGTGCCTGTTTTTGTTCCGACTACTCATCTTCCTATCCAGCTCTCTGATTGTGGCCTGGGAAAATAGTGGAAGATGGCCCAAGTGCTTGGGACTCTGCATCCACATGGGTGACCTTGAAGGAGCTCCTGGCTCCTGGCTTCTAAGTGATGCAACTCTATCCATTGAGGCCATTTGGGGAGTGAACCAGCAGATGGAAGACCTTTTTTGGTATCCCTCCCTCTCTCTGTCTGTAATTGTATCTCTCAATTAAATCAAATCTTTTTTAAAATCCGGTCTCTTTGATCTTTTTATTTTTTTTCTGGACAGGCAGAGTTAGACAGTGAGAGAGAAACAGAGTGAAATGTCTTCCTTCCATTGGTTCACCCCCCAAATGGCTGTTACGGCCAGTGCACTGCGCCGATCTGAAGCCAGGAGCTAGGTGGTAGAGGCAGAGATAGAGAGGTCTTCCGTCCACTGGTTTACTCCACAAATGGCCACAAGGCTAGAGCTCAGCCGATCCAAAGCCAGGGGCAGGATCTTTTGGGTCTCCCACATGGGTACAGGGTCCCAAGCACTTGGGCCATCTTCCACTGCTTTCCCAAGCCACAAGCAGAGAGCTAGATAGGAATATGAGCAGTCAGAACAAAAACAGGCACCCATATCAAATGTAGGCACCACATCACTGGCCCCAGATTTGCATTTAAAGATAAAGCTCCAGCCATTGCAGCCACCTGGGGAGTGAACTGGCAGATGGAATACCTTTCTCTGTGTCTCTACCTCTCTCTATAGCTCTTTCAAATAAATAAAAAAAATCTTAAAAACAAATAAACAAAAAAAAACCCAGGTATTATTTAGGTTAATTTTTCACAATCAGCGTTACCCAAAGGAATGATAAAAAAAAATTCCTTTAAATCTTCCATAAAAAAGAGAATATTCCTCTCTCTTTCTCTCTCTCTCACTGTCCATTCTGCCTGTCCAAAAAGAAAAAAGAGAGAGAGAGAGAATATTCAGGAGGAATTAAATTGGGATTAGGTAAAAGGTGTCCATATTATATGCTGGCATCATAGATAGTGACCTTACTCACTATGCCACAATGTCATCCTCCCCAAATTTATTTTTAAAAACCTTTTTACCCTGATCTACTTTGAACATCTGTCTCACTTGAGCTAACACTTTTCAATTAGATATTTATGTACTTGCCTACAGATTACATTGTGATCTCCTTACAGAATCAGAATTTTACTCATCTTATTCTTACTGGGCTCTCAGGCCCTTATAATATGAGAAACTATAGTATAGTAAATTTTGTAATTACAAAGCTGATATATAGGTAATGTGTTTTTATTGTCACTTTCTTCTCTGTTGGCATATAGCATACAAAAACTAGCTTCATCTCATGTGGGAAGCATACTAGACACAGAAATGAAAGTGTCTTTTTTTGACTCATAGCTGATGTCTTTTGGGGATGTGTGCTGTTACAGGTTTTGACTGTGGACTTCAGCCAGGAGGAGCAGCAGGACCTGGACAATGCTCAGAAGATCTTGTATGGGAATGTGATACTGGAGAACTACAGCATCCTGCTGTCCTTGGGTGAGGGAAACTCCCAAGCCACTCCCATTTGACAAAGACTCCTTATATAGTTTAACATTACCCAGAACCCCTTATGTAGCCCCTACATTTCCAGATAAGAGAAATCATTGGGCTGGTGGAGCAACTGTTCTCAACAATAAGTTGCATAGTCCTCTGACCCAGGCCAAATACATTGCCAGTACCCAGGGGATTCATTATATATTTTATCAGGTCACAGGTGAATATATAGGTGGTGAAACATGATTTAGTAGGCTAATGGAAAGCTGAAGAGGGACCCATGACCGAATTTCTAATTCTCACTTAATGTCAAGTTCAGCAATTCATGTGTGTCTACTCATGTCTACTCTTTAAAGGTTTTGATCTTTTGTTAAACTATATCCAATAACTGGAAGCTCAAAATTTAATGAGATGCTCTATTTTCTTTGTAAACAGCAAAAGTACTTTTAAAAGTTTCCTTAAATGAAGTGAAAAGGAAGCAAATTAAACTATACTGGGTTGAATATTATTTCACTCAAATTCATGTCAACTTCGAATCTCAGAATGTGATTTTATTTGGAAATAGAATCTTTGCAGGTCTAACTAGCTAAACTAAGATCATCTCAGATCAAGATGGGCCCTAAATTCAACATGTGATATTTTCATAAGAAGGTCGCCTGAAGACACACAGAAAGGAAAACGTCATGACAACCGAGGTAGAGATTTGGGACATACAGCTTCTAGCCAATGAATGCCAAGGATTGCTGGCAGCTACCAAAAGCAAGGAAGATGCAAGGAGGTATTCTTCTCCATCATTAGAGGAAACGTGGCCTTGCTGACACTCTGACCTCAGACTTTCAGCCTCCAGAACAAAAAATGAATAGATATTATTGGTGCTAGCTTTACTTATTTATTTATATTTGAAAGGAGAGAGAGAGGGAGAGAGCAGAGAGCCTTTAGCTCAAGAAAGTATCAGGTTGTGAGCCAGTTCTCCATTGTTTGTAGGGAAATACATTATAATTTTTTTATCTCAAGACAAAATATTTCTTTTTCTTTAAGATTTACTTATTTATTTACTTGAAAGTCAAAGTTGCACAAAGAGAAGGGAGGCAGAGAAGAGAGAGAGAGGTCTTCCATCTTATGGCTCACTCCCCAACTGGCCGCAATGGCTGGAGCAGTGCAGATCTGAAGCCTGAAGCTAGGAATTTCTTTCAGTTCTCCCATGCAGGTACAGGGGCCCAAGAACTTGGGTCATCTTCTACTGCCTTCCTAGGCCACAGCAGAGAGCTGGATTGGAAGTAGAGCAGATGGGCCTCAAACCAGTGCCCATATGGGATGCTTGCACTTCAGGACAGGGTGTTAACCCTGCTGCTCCATAGTAGATGCCCCAAAATCTGTCTTTTCCCAAGACTCAAGAGTCTCTAGGGAAAAAAAATTTCAAGCTGATCTCTGTCCATGATTGTAACTCAATTTCATTGAATACTGATTTCTTGTTAAAGCTGTAGCTTTTCATTTTAATGTCCCCGCACCATTGTGCCTTTCAAGGGGGTGTACTTCCTCAAGAAGATGCTTAAGTACTGAAAGGAATTTGTTATATGTGGAGACTGCAGCAAGATAGGACTGTAATCCTCCCACAGTGGGAAAGGTCTACATTCAGCCTGTGAGCAGGGAGTCTTGGGAAAGACATGGAGATGGTCAGCCTGAGGAAAGGACCTTGGATGTACATCAGATTCAATCAAGTGTCACCCTGGCTGAGAAGAAAATACATTAGAGTAAGGTGCAACTCATTCAACTAGAACATTAATTTTGTATCCCCACTATGTATCAACCAGAGACTTAAACACAACTGCTATGGTTTTTAAAATATTTATTTGAAAGATTATCTTAATATTTTATTTATTTGAAAGACAGATTTATAAGGAGAGATAGAAACAGGCCTAGAGAGAGAGAGAGAGAGAGCGATCAACCTGCTGGTTCACTCTCCAAATGGCCACAATGACCAGAGCTGAGCCAATTTGAAGTCAGGGGATAAGAACTTCTGAGCTTCCTACTTGAGTGTAGGGGGCCAAGCACTTGGGCCATCTTCTACTGTTTTCTCAGTCCATCAGCAAGGACTCAAACTGTGACCCATATGGGATGACTGCATTGCAACCAGCCTTGTAACTTGCTGCACCACAGAGCTGATCCAGAAAGAGACAGTTTTTAAGATTTATTTATTTGAAAGACAGAGTACAGAGAGATGTGGAAGCAGAGAGAGAGGTCTTCCATCTACTGGTTCACTCTCCAAATGGCCACAATGGCCAGAGCTGAGCTGATTTTAAGCCAGGAGCCAGGAGCTAATTTCAGGTCTCCTACATGGGTGAAAGGACTCATTCACTTGGGCCATCTACATCAACATAAGACGTACCCCATATCCTGAAGCATATTTTCAATTATGCCATATCCTGTAGCACACATTAACTCAACCTCATCTGCATTTGCTCCTGGATAACTTTCCCAAGTTCAAATTTGCACTTCTAAATAAATTCCTAATTCAAAAGTGGATGCTTCATTTTTATATCAGAGCAACAAATGCTGTCTCTCAAGCTTCCTTATCAGTAACTTCTTTCCAGCACAACTGATGTACAGTGCTTAACTCATTGGGTGCACCACCTATTCACTAGTAGTTTACAATGACAATTTTCCATCCATCAACTCTTAACAGAAGCAGGTAAAAAGCTGGACTAATAACTTTCTACACTGCATGCTTAGCGACTCTTCCCATACAGGTATTGTTGTATCTGTAGTGAAGACGAAGGGAAGCAGAAATTTCACACTGAATCCTCCCTCCTTCCTTACCTCCCTCCCTCCTTCCCCATCGACTCCACATCCACAGAGACCTGTCCAAAGAGAGTCCAGGTAGGGCTATCGACAGTATCCGCTTTATTCCCAGAAACCTCCTGCTTAAAAATAACCGGTAGTCTCAAAGATGTCTGTCACCAACCAGGTTCTCCTTTTCTTTACACAGAAAGATGTATCGATTTACTCGAAAGGTAGTTACAGAGACAGTCGGCTCACTCCCACAAGTGGAACTACAACAGCCTGGGCTGGGCCAGGCCAAACCCAGGAGCTTGGAACTTCATCGAAGTCTCCCATATAGGTGCAGGGGCCCAAGCACTCAGGCCATCTTTTGCTATCTTCCCAAGCACATTAGCAGGGAGTTGGACTCTGGCATCGCAGGCAGTGGCAACCTCAGGGGCCTAGGAAGCGGTTCCTTGGTCTCAAGCCTCTGCCTGCAATGCTGGCATCCCACAGCAGCATGGGTTTGAGTGCCACCTGGTCCAGGACTGATCCAGCTTAACCAGATGCCCCACAATGCTCGCATATCCTCTCTCTCTCTCTCTCTCTCTCTCTCTCTCTCTCTCTCTCTCTCTCTCTTTCTCTCATTCTCCTCCTCCTCCTTCTTCTCTCCTTCCCTGTCTCTGTAATGCTGCCTCTCCAATAAGTATGTAATCCATTAAAAAGTGAAAAGAAAGTGATGGATTGTGGGATGGAATCTTCAACTATCTTCAACTAATCATTAAGATGATCCGCCTCTCCCACTGGAGTACCTGGATTGGATTTTTTACTCTAGCTCCCCACCAGTGGAGACTCTGGCGTGCAGCCCTGACAGTTCCCATCACTCACACCCAATAGCGTCTGACTCTATTTTTTCACCATGGGGCTTTCTAACGATCCCCACACATGGATGTCAGGGAGCCAAGTACTTGAAACCTCACCTGCTGCCTCCCAGGGCATGCCCCTGCAGAAAGCTTGAATCAGAGGAGAGTCAGGAATCAAACCCATGTCCACTGCATGAGACGGGAGCACCCCATGCCGAAAACTCTAACCATTGATCCGAACGCCCACCACACGTCACACATTATTTCTTCAAGTTTTTTTTTTTTAATTTATTTTTGACAGGCAGATAGTGAGAGAGAGAGAGAGAGAAAGACAGAGAGAAAGGTCTTCCTTTGCCGTTGGTTCACCCTCCAGTGGCCGCCGTGGCCGGCATGCTACAACCAGTGCACCGCGCTGATCCAAAGGCAGGAGCCAGGTGCTTCTCCTGGTCTTCCATGGGGTGCAGGGCCCAAGCACTTGGGCCATCCTCCACTGCACTCCCGGGCCACAGCAGAGAGCTGGCCTGGAAGAGGGGCAACCGGGACAGAATCCAGCGCCCCGACCGGGACTATAACCTGGTGTGCTGGCGCTGCAAGGCAGAGGATTAGCCTGTTGAGCCATGGCGCCGGCCTATTTCTTCAAGTTTTAAAAATCATTTATTTATTTATTTCTGAATCGGAAAGGTAAAGTATGTGTGTGGGGGGGGTAGAGAGAAACACACAGAAAGAGAGATTGATTCCATCTGCTGGTTTCACTCCCCGCCTCTTCAAACTACAGCTCTCTACAACATGCCCACCTTTGCAAATTCCCTCACAACACCGCCAAAATGAAGGAACATACTAGTGGTGGCTGTCCCACGGCTGCTCATCTGTCCTATCGCTGCCTTTGACAAAATTTCTGTGACACACGAAACATCCGAGTGACCATGTACAGCAGCAGCACCAATCTTGTGTCACCGCACTATAACAGACTAGGTAATTCTGTGAACTTCTTTTAGGATGCGGACAGAACCGACTTCCTCTGTGTATGCGTGTGTATATATATACATATATATATAATACACGTAAAATAAAATATATGAATATGAATAAAATATATGAATATTTAATATATAATAATATAATATATCATATAAATATATATCATTTATATTATATTATATATAATTATGTTATAAATATATTATATTATATAATAATATATGATTATACATAATATATTATATTAAAGATAATATACTATATATTATATAATATATAGTATATATCATATTATATGTATGTATCATATATAACGTATTACAAATATTATAATATATTATGTAATCTATATTATATAATATACTATATATTACATATTATATATAATTATATGTATAATGTATATTATATATATATATATATATGTCGATCCGCAGCCAGGAGCCAGGTGCTTCCTCCTGGCCTCCCACGTGAGTGCTGGGCCCAAGGACCTGGGTCATCCTTCACTGAACTCCCGGGACTAGAACCTGGTGTGCCGGCGCCGCAGACGGAGGATTAGCTTAGTGAGCTGGCGCCGGCCCCCGGGGTATGGATTGTTGAAAATCTCCTTTCACTCTTTGTCACAGGACCCACAGTCATTACAGTGGCTCTTTTCTGATGCTCCAAATGGCTGCACTGTCAGCTTTTCACATCCCTCACATCCCCACTCGACAAAGCCAGAAAACTTCCTCGCTCGTGTGAAATCTACTCCCGTCGGAAACACGTTCAACTGCACAGTTCCATGACATTCGGTACGCTCACGTCACGGTCACGTTCGTTGCTGTAGTCCTATTTTTATTTTTAAAATAAGGAGGGAGAGGGGGACACACACACACACACATACACACACACAGGCTGGAGCTGGGTCAGAGACTGCATCCAGATCTCCCACATGCGCAGCAGGAGCCTAAACACTTTGGGGTATTTGTCAGACACTACCCTTCCTATTTGCCCAACGACAGCCATATCCCCCTATGGCCCCCAACCCCACCTCGCCCGCCCACTCATCGTGCCATAACAAGTCTTCCTCTGCGATTCCTTCACATTTGTCCAACTACCTCTTGTGTTAGGGTGCTGAGAAGGCATGTGAGGTCACTGATACCCTGGGCTCACGGAGGGGGACTGTGGATTTCCACGGGAAGCAGGGGGGAGAATGAGAAGTGCTCGTGAAACCCAAAGGCGAATGACCATAATCTGTCCCTCCTCCCCAGAGCAAGCACAGCTCAGCAGAGGTGTCTGTCTGTCTGTCGTCAAAATCATCCCCTGCTAGCCTTCTGTCCTGTGACTGCCAGAATTCCAGAACGGCAAGAGAATCTGCTTGGCATTCCACTGCACTGGTTCTGTCTCCTCTGAAAGACACATGTGCACACTCTATCTCAAGCAAACACACCCCAGGCCGTAAAGAAAGATGTCAGCCTTCAAGGCAGGGTTTCAGCTGTGGCAGCCATCATTGTTTCCAGGGCTAAGGGGACTGACTGACTGACCTTTGCCCCAGAAAGGCAGCATTCTGGAGGAGCAGGGAAAGTTGGCCATTCACTGACAAAGGCCTGAGGCGGGGGGGTGGGGGGGGGGGGGGGGGGGGGGGCGGGGGCGCGGCTGAGGAGAAGAGAAAGGGAAACCCATTCACAGAGAAAAAAGCTCTGGGCTGTTTCTTCTGCATTTGAATGAAGCCAATTGAATGAGGCAGATTCCAAGTCATTGAGGGTGGGTGGGTGTGGCAAGTAGATTCCCAAGGCCAGGCTACCAGTTTCTCTCTTCAGCTGTGCCTTGCAAAGTCATCACAGTGGCAGGGTAGTTGGTGGAGGAGACAAGATTCATTCAGGGAGGGTGTGTGTCCTCCCCCCATGTCTGTCCCCATGGGCACCTCTGCCCTGACTCTGGCCTAGGAAGAGGGCACGGGGCAGGGGAGTGAAATAACTGGCCAGGGATGCCAGGAACACAGCTTTCCTCCCTGCCCTTTTGCTCCTACCCTGGAACATCTTAGCTTATCCAGAGAATATTCTATAACTAGGAAGAAGGCACAAGTATATATTTTTTTCTTTTTCTTCTTGGGCATAGGTCCACACTGGTGTATTCCACCATGAGCCCATCCACAGGCATGTTTAACTAACCAGTTGTTCTTTGGCCAGAATATACAAGGCTGCTGCCAGATGCATCTCTGCTCACAGATCCTTCTGTATTAGCCTATTTGCTTGCTTATGTGCAAGGTGAAAAACAGAGAGAGAGAGATAGATAGAGATGGGGGGGAGAGAGAATTTGAGACATCAGGTTCACTCCCACAGATGGCCACCATGGCCAGGGTTGGGCCACGATGAACCCAGGAACCAGGAGCTTCTTCCAGGTGCCTAAGGACTTGGGATATCCTCTGATGCCACCACCCAGGCCATTATCAGGGAGCTGGATTGGAACTGGAGAGGCTAAGGCTCAAACTGGTGCCCATGTGAGATGCTGGGGGGTCACAGGCGGCAGCTGTACCTGATGCACCACAATGCCGGTCCCAGCAGTGTCTTTATATTATGAAATCTGCTTTCGTGCATCTACTTCAGCCATCCACTGCTGCCTTTCCAGGCCCATTAGCAGGAAGCTCAATTCAGAAGCATATAGAGTACCCAGGACCTGACTAGGCACTCTGGTGTGAGATGCCAACATCTCAAGCAGCCACTAATCCAACCATGCCACAAAACACCCCACCTCAATTGTTTTTGTCATTCATTGTCAGGATTTGGGATCAGGTGACACATTCTGTCACCTGATCATATGAACCCTGAATGTCACATCCAGGGTAAGTGCAATCTCCTGTGTAGTATGATGTTTTCTCAGTTCAGTTTCTCAGCTATAGTACAGGGACAGAGGTGGTAAAAGGCTTCATTCATAGAAGTTGTGATGCCAGCAAATTTCTACACACAGGACCAGTGTGGTTAAGCCAGACTCTGTGTCATATGTCAGGTGCAACCCGATATATGACAGGCACCCTGGAGAAGGTCTTTAAAAGGAAAAAAAAAAAATCCAGCGTTAGGGACAACAGCTTCTCATATCAGTGTGGGCTCTTCCTCCTTCCTGCTAAGATGTCTTGGCTTGATTGATTTAGAATGTAGACTTACAGAGAGGAAAGGTAGGGAAGGAGGTAGGGAGGTAGGGGTGTGTGTGTGTGTGTGTGTGTGTGTGTGTGAAAAGGAGAAGGTACTCCCAGGATCTATTCATCAGAAACTATATGTTTAGCAGAGCAGCCAAGGAGAACTCAAAGCAGCACTCCTCTGTGGGGTGTGTGCATCCCAAGCATAACTCACAAGGGCATAATGACCACCTGCCCCACTCACTCTGCCTTGCAATCTTCCTTTGTTGTGTCACATGCCATGCCCATTGTCTGAATCTCCTTCCTCTACATGGTCAATATTTTACCACAATTTTCACTTCTAATTCTTTTCATTTTATTTTATTTTTTAGATATTTATTTTTTCAGGCAGAGTTACAGAGAGGCAGAGGCAGAGGTCTCCCACCCACCAGTTCACATCCCAGGTGGCCGAAACACCCTGAGTTGCACCAATACGAAGCCAGGAGCCTGAGCTTTTTCCATGTCTCCCGTGGGAGTGCAGGGGCAGAAGGACTCGGGCCACCTTTTACTGTTTTTGTGGACCATAGCAGAGAGCAGCCAGCTGGGATGGGATGGGATTCAAACGGGAGCCCATATGGGATGCCGGCACTGCTTGTGGCAGTTTTACCTGCTACACCACAGCACAGGCCCCCTAATAATAATAATAATAATAATAATAATAATAATTCTCTTTTGAAATATTTTTATCTTTTTTTATTTTATTTTATTTTTTTTACCAGAGAGTCAGAGTTACAGAGAGCCCTTCCATCTCAAGCTGGAGCCACAGGCAGATGCTTAACCTACTATGCCCCAGGGTCAGCCCAATCCCCCCCCCCCCCTCAGAGACTTAGTTGGCCAATTCTTTTTTAAAATTAACTCACTCTTATTTATGTGAAAGAGTTATGAGGTGATTGTCTGAGAGTTGGGAGGGGAAGAGAGATCTTCCATCTGCTGGATGGGCTCTGGGTGGCCAGGGCAAATCCAGGAGGCAAGTGCCAGGAGCTTCATCTGTCCCACATCTCCCAGCTGGGCTCGGGGACCCAAGTAGTAGGTCAATCTTCCCGTGGCTTTCCAGGTGAATTAGCAAGGAGCAGGATTGGAAATGGACCTCATATTAGTGGATCTCAGAGTCAGAGCTGAGCTGAGCCCCCTTAAGATTTTTTTTGTTTTCCTTCTTCTTCCCTTCCGGCTGGCGCCGTGGCTCAACAGGCTAATCCTCTGCCTAGTGGCGCCGGCACACCGGGTTCTAGTCCCGGTCGGGGCGCCGGATTCTGTCCCGGTTGCCACTCTTCCAGGCCAGCTCTCTGCTATGGCCAGGGAGTGCAGTGGAGGATGGCCCAAGTGGTTGGGTCCTGCACCACATGGGAGACCAGGATAAGCACCTGGCTCCTGCCTTCGGAACAGCGAGGTGCACCGGCCGCAGCGCACCAGCCGCGGCGGCCCTTGGAGGGTGAACCAATGGCAAAAGGAAGACCTTTCTCTCTGCCTCTCTCTCTCTCTCACTAGCCACTCTGCCTGTCAAAAAGTAAAAAAAAAAAATTTTTTTTTTTGACAGGCAGAGTGGACAGTGAGAGAGAGAGAGAGAGAGAGAGGTCTTCCTTTTCCGTTGGTTTACCCGCCAAGGGCCGCTGCAGCTGTCGCACTGCACTGATCCGAAGCCAGGAGCCAGGTGCTTCTCCTGGTCTCCCTTATGGGTGCAGGGCCCAAGGAAGGACTTGGGCCATCCTCCACTGCCTTCCCAGGCCACAGCAGAGAGCTGGACTGGAAGACTAGCAACCGGGACAGAATCCGGCACCCCAACCGGGACTAGAACCCGGTGTGCTGGCGCCAAAGGTGGAGGATTAGCCTAGTGAGCCACGCGCCAGCCCAAGATTATTATCATTATTATTTTTTTTTAAAGATTGCACTGTACTGGGGCCAATCCAGCTCTCTGCTATGGCCTGGGAAAGCAGTAGAAGATGGCCCAAGTCCTTGGGCCCCTGCACCCACGTGGGAGACTGGGAAGAAGCTCCTGGCTCCTGGCTTTGGAGCGGCATAGCTCCAGCCATTGCAGCCATCTGGGCAGTGAACCAGGGGATGGAAGACTCTGCCTCTCTCTGCCTCTGCCTCTCTGTAACTCTGTGTTTTAAATAAATAAATAAATCTATCTTTCCTTCCTTTCTTTCAAATAAATAGATCTTACAAAATAAAAATTCCTGAAGTCAGGTACTCTGGAGAAACTCTTAAAAAAAAAAAAAACAAGGCCGGCGCCGCCATGGCTCACTAGGCTAATCCTCCGCCTTGCGGCGCCGGCACACCGGGTTCTAGTCGAGGTCGGGGCGCCGGATTCTGTCCCGGTTGCCCCTCTTCCAGGCCAGCTCTCTGCTGTGGCCCGGGAGTGCAGTGGAGGATGGCCCAAGTGCTTGGGCCCTGCACCACATGGGAGACCAGAAGGAAGCACCTGTTTCCTGCCTTAGGATCAGCGCGGTGCGCAGGCCACAATGCGACAGCCGCGTCGGCCATTGGAGGGTGAACCAACGGCAAAGGAAGACCTTTCTCTCTGTCTCTCTCTCTCTCTGTCCACTCTGCCTGTCAAAAAAAAAAAAAAAAAACACCATTTGGGACATCAGCATCTCATATCAGAGCATGGAGCCACACACACTGGCAGATGCTTAATGTACTATGCCCAGGGCCAGCCCATCCCCCTCCCCCCCTTTTCAGAGACTTAGTTAGCCAATTCTTTTTAAATTTAATTTATCCTTATGTATGTGGAAAAGTTATGGGGTAACTGGCTGAGGGTTGGGAGAGAAACAGAGATCTTCCATCTGCTGGATGGGCTCTGGGTGGCCAGGGCAAATCCAGGAGGCAGGTGCCAGGAGTTTCATCTGTCCCACATCTCCCAGCTGGTTCAAGTAGTGGGTCAATCTTCCCGTGGCTTTCCAGGTGAATTAGCAAGGAGCTGGATTGGAAATGGAAGAGGAGGGACTGGAAATAGATCTCATATTAGCAGATCACGGAGTCACAGCTGAGACGAGTCCCCTTGAGATTTTTTTTCTTTTCTTCTTTTTTTTAAGAAAGATTGCACTGGGGGCTGGCGCTGCTGCGGTGCAGCGGGTTAACGCCTTGGCCTGAAGCGCCAGCATCCCCTATGTGTGCCAGTTTGAGTCCCGGCTGCTCCTCTTCCAATCCAGCTCTATGTTATGGCCCGGGAAAGCAGTGGAAGATGGCCCAAGTCCTTGAGCCCCTACACCCCCCGTGCAAGACCCAGAAGAAGCTCCTGGCTCCTGGCTTCAGATCGGCGCAGTTCCAGCCATTGCAGCCAATTGGGGAGTGAACCATCAGACAAAAGACCTCTCTCACTCTCTCTGCCTCTCCTCTCTCTGTGTAACTCTTTCAAATAAGTAAGTAAGTAAGTAAGTAAATAAATAAATAAATCTATTTTTTTCAGAGTTTTTCATTTACTTGAAAGTCAGAGTCACAGAGAGAGAGGAGAGGCAGAGAGAGGTCTTCCATCAGATGGCACTCCTATGTGATGCTGGTGCTTCAGGCCAGGGCGTTAACCCGCTGCACTGCAGCGCCCGCCCCAAATAAATAAATCTTTTAAAATTTTTTTAAAAATAAAGATTGCGCTGTATTGGGGCCGATCCAGCTCTCTGCTATGGTGTGAGAAGGCAGCAGAAGATGGCCCAAGTCCTCCTCAGGCCCCTGCACCCATGTGGGTGACCTGGAAGAAGCTCCTGGCTCCTGGCTTTGGATCAGCATGGCTCCGGCCATTGCAGCCATCTGGAGGTGAACCAGGGCATGGAAAACTCTGTCTCTGTCTCTGTCTCTGCCTCTCTATAACTGTTTCCAATACATAACTAAAAAAAAAAATCAATCTTCCTTCCTTCCTTCCTTCCTTCCTTCCTTCCTTCCTTCCTTCCTTCCTAATAAATAGATCTTATGAAAGAAAAATTTCTGAAGACAGGTACCCTGGAGAAGTACTTAAAAAATAAATAAATAAAATACCACTTGGAACATTAGCATCTTATATCAGAGTGTGGGCTCTTCCTACTTCTTGCTAAAATGTCTTGACCTGGTCCAGTCCCACCTACTGTGGGGCACTTATTTCTTAAGATGGCTTGATTGATTTAGAACACGTAGTGTTCAATTTCTGCACCTACTGACCTTCCTTTTAGATTCAAAAGGGCTCCACTATCCTGGTAGGAAAGATTCCATTTTGAGTCCAGATGCATGATTTCTCTGGTACTCTGCCTTGGAAGGAAGGAAGGAAGGAAGGAAGGAAGGAAGGAAGGAAGGAAGGAAGGAAGGAAGGAAGGAAGGAAGGAAAATTTTTGAATCGTGATTTTTTTGGACATTCTGCCTCATGATAGATAGATAGATAGATAGATAGATAGATGACAGAGTTTGAATTGGTACTTTTTGATGCTCTGCCTCCAAATAAATCAACATTCATTTTTGAATTGTGATTTTTTTTTCGGATGCTCTAGATAGATAGATAGATAGATAGCCGTGTTGGAAGGAAGGGAGGGAGGGAGGGAGGGAGGGAGGGAGGGAGGGAGGGAGGGAGGGAGATTGTTTTCATCCACTGGTTCCTGGATCTCCTATCTATGTCATCTCTCTTCCTTCATATAAGGAAAAGGTGCTCCCAGGACCTATTCATGGGAAACTGTATGTTAAGCAGAGCAGCCAAGCAGAACTCAAAGCGGCAGGCATCCCAAACGTAACTCACCAGGGCATAATGACACCCCCCTCCCCAACTGCCTCACTCCGGTATTTTTCACCCTTAGCATTTTCAGCTTTCCAAAGATCACTACGATTGAGCAGGCCTGGGTGCTGACCTGCCACCCAGTGTTCAATTTCTGCACCTATTGACCTTCCTTTTAGATTCAAAATGGCTCCTGACACTCTGGCACTAAAGACTCCATTTTGAGTTCAAATGACTTCTGCCACCAGCCGCGCCCCGCCGTGCCCCGCCCCGCCCTGCCGCGCCCCGCCGCACCCCACCACACCCCGCCGCGGCCCCCATCCAGTGGCATCGATGACTGTAAATTAGGATTATAAGGAAGATGTCCATCCGTGATACCAACCTTGATTAAGAAAAAAAAAAAAAGTCCCATTTGGGGCTTGCCATGGTCGTGCACACACCACCCCCACCCCTGACATAGGCATCCCTATGGATGGAGAAAGCAGCAGTTTGAGTCCTGGCTGCGCTCCATGAAATCCAGCTCCCTGCTAATGTGTGTGGGATGGGAATACAGTACCATGTCGCCCAAGTGCAAATGTAAATCTGTGAAAGAGACATGAGTGGGTGTGGGATATTTCTGATGCTCTGCCTTGCTATCAACAATCACTTTTGGTGTTCAGCACCAGCCCTGAAATAGTCATGTTTGAATCATGGCATTTCTGGTACTCTGCTTCACAATAAACAAATCAATAATTGCTTTTGATTCGTGATTTTTCTGATGTTCTAGATAGATAGATAGATTGATTGAGTGATCATAGATAATCGTGTTTGAACTGAGATGTCTGCCTTTCAGTGAATGAATGAATGAATGAATGAAGAGTTAGATAACGGCGTAGGAATTTTAGATTTTTCTGATGCTCTGCCTTGCACTAAAGAAATAAGTAATCATGTTTGGTGAATTTTCTGATGTTCTGCCTCAGGGTGGATGGATAGTGGTGTATGAATCGAGATTTCTGTGATGCTCTACCTTGAAAGAGAGAGAGAGAGAGAGAGAGAGAGAGAGAGATGGATAGGTAATTATGATCGAATCAGGATTTTTCTGACATTCTGCCTCGCAATAGATCAAAAGCTAGCGAGTGGTGTAGGAATTGAGATTTCTGTGATGCTCTGCCTCACTGTAGATTGATAGATAATCATGTTTGAATTGAATTTTTTGTGACGTTCTGCTGAGAGAGACAGACAGAGAGAGCGAGAGAGAGAGAGAGAGAGCCCAAACGAAACTAAACAAGGGCATTTTGGCCACCCCCCCCACTCGGATACTTCATTTCTTTGAAATATCCACACAGCATTCGCAAGATCCCAAGGATCACAAAGATTGATCTCTGTGATGCCCTGCCA